>NC_046159.1:58547132-58602132 GCF_011064425.1 Rattus rattus
GCCATAGTAAATAAAAGGAATATCTTGAATTAACTAAACTTGCAAAACAAAAAGTGGGGGAGGAGTTTGAGAAATTGTTTAATATCAACAGAATCTATTCGCATTTTACAAGACTTCATTGATTGAAAAGACAATCTAAAAAGCCCCACAAGTTAGAAGAAGATCTCATGTTACTTGCTGCCGTTAAAATGTAGAACTGGTTCACGGAAACAAGCATGGGAAGGAAGTTATAAAAATCCCCTTCTTTGAATGGTGCTGTTTCTTTTTTTTTTTTTTTTTTTTTTTTTTTTTTTGGAGCTGGGGACCGAACCCATTTGCGCTTCCCTAGGCAAGCCAACCACTGAGTAAATCCCCAACCCCAATGGTGCTGTTTCTAAGAGAATTTCTGAAATTAGTAACCAACGGTTCTAACAGTGTATTAGCAGATTACAGGCACGTCTTCGAAGTCTGTACTTCCGGTAGACGGAACGACTCTTTCATTACTTACATATTTGTTCCTTTAAAAGGATTTGTTTATGTGTGTCTGTGTATTGTGTGGCCAGCAGGGGCACACGTGAGTACCAGGGTCCATGGAAGCCAGAGGGGTGTCAGGTGCCCAGGAGGTGGAGTTACAGGTGGGCGTGGAGAACTGGAACCTCTCCAAGGGTAACAGGTGCTCTGCTCTACTGTTCTCCCCTCCCCTGCTCTCCCCCTCCCTCCCTCCCCCCCTCCCCTCCCTCCCTCCTCCCTCCCTCCTCCCTCCCTCCCTCCCCAGGGTTTCACTGTGTAACCCTGGCTGCCCTGGAACTCTATGTGGACCAGGTGGGCCTGGAACATACAGAACCCGAGTGCCGGGACACACGGCTGGTGCTTGGTCTGTGCTTGGCAACACGTGCCCGTCCTTGACAGTTGAGACACCTCCTCAGCCCCATTGTGTTGGATTTATTTCTCAAGACAAGGTCTCAGGGAGCTCACAGGCTGGCTTTGAACTTGTTATATAGCCAAGGATGACCTTGAATTTCTGATTCTCCTGCCTCCACCTTCAAAGTGCTGAGATTCTGGGTGAGCATCACTTTGCCTAGTTGAATGACTGGCATTTTTCACTTTATGTGAGACGTGTCTATAAAGGGCACACATAAAGAATTGTCGTCTTATTGCTGTCCGCTAGGAACACGGGGCGTGGAGGTGGGGGTTGCCTTGAAGCTGATGAGTTTTTCACAACTGAAGCGTACAGTGGGAACACCGCATCGGTTTGTCTAGCCAGTGCTGGAGGGATGGCGGTGAGAACGCCCGGTTTGCAGTCACAGTTAAAGCTGGTGGTAATGAGCAGAGTGCTTTTCCTTCGGCATGGTCCACCGGGCGGCACTCAGAGCAAGACAATATCAATATCACTAGCGCTCCGTGCTGCCTGCAGTTTGCTGTATGTATAGACCACCAATCAGCAACGTGTGAGCGGGGCCCTAGCAGCCACTTGCCTCAAACCCTTGCAGACATGCTTGATCACCAAAGCTTAACCAAAGCTTACGACTTCATCTGGAGAGAGGGGCGGAGTTTAAACAGATGATCGAAATTCAAAGGTTAAGTTTTTAAAGTGCATGCGTGTGTGTGTGTGTGTGTGTGTGTGTGTGTGTGTGTGTGTGTGTGTGTGTGTGTGTGTGTGTGTGTGTGTGTGTGTGTGTGTGTGTGTGTGGTACTGCCATGCGCGCATGTATGTGGGTGGGACTGCCTGTGCATACACTCAGAGGCCTGAGAAGCATGCTGCCCCTGCTGTATCACTTTCTGCCTTGCTCCTTTAACGTGGGATCTCTTACTGAGCCCAGAGCTAGGCTGGCTGTTAGGATGCCTGAGGGGCGCCCCACCCACTGCTGGGGTTATAGCTGAGCCCTCTTTGTCATGGTTCTGGGGTCTGAACTCAGGTGCTGTGATTGCTCTAAGACGCAGCTCGTTTGGCCTTTATTCTGGACGCTGAGTTAATTTCTCCTGTTGTTGCCATTGCAGATTCCTCCACTGATATTAGAATCAGCTCCACCAAACTCCCATAAAGGACAGGTATTCATTCATCCATCCATCCATCCATCCATCCATCCATCCATCCATCCATCCATTCATTTTTACTCACTTTACGTCCTGATCACTGCACCCCTCTCAGTCACCCCCTCCCACAATCACTCCCCCCACCTTCCCTTCCCTTCTCCTCTGAAGGAGTGGAGACACCCCCTACCTCCTCCGGGTATCTCCCAGTCCCGGCACATCAAGTCTCTGTGGGGCTAGGCATGTCCTCTCCCACTGAGGCCAGACAGAGCAGCCCAGCTAGAAGAACACATTTCACAGACAGGCAACAGCTGTTGGGATGGGTCCCACCCCAGCTGTTCAGGAACCACATGGAGACCGAGCCGCACATCTGCTACCTTTGTTCTGGGAGGCCTAGGTGCAGCCCGTGTATGCTCTTTGGTTGGTGGTTCAGTCTCTGAGAGCCCCAAGGGTCCAGGTTAGTGGACTCTGTTAGTCTTCCTGTGTTGTTCCTATCCCCTTCTAGGCCCTCAATCCTTCCTCCAACTCTTCCATAAGAGTCCCCAAGCTCCCCCCACTGTTTAACTGTGGGTCTCTGCATTCGTCTGAGTCAGCTGCTGGGTGGAGCCTCTCAGAGGACACCCATGCTAGACTCCTGTCTGCAAGCATAACAGAGCATCATTAATAGTGTCAGGGATCTCTGCTTGCCCCTAGGATGGGCCTCAAGTTGGGCCAGTTATTGCTTGGCCATTCCCTCCAGGGTCTCACTATGTAGCCCTGGCTGCCCTCACACTCCTAGAAATCTGTCTTGGCTTTACAAGTGCAGGGACAAAAGTGCTGCCATAGCCAGCTTCATCACTGACAGAGGACCAGTGGATTTTCAGGAACCCTCCCTGATTTTGGTGCGAGATTGGGAGTGCTCGGGGGCCAGCTTTGTGAGTTGATAAGCTGTGGGGTTCTCAGTTTCTCGGGGTGTCAACTACTGTTATTCCTTCAAAGTAAGCTCATTTAATAATTTTTCTATTTTATATAATATATTCTGTCTGTCTCTCTGTCTGTCTGGTCATCCCTCCTTTTTGTCTTGTTCTTCTAGAGAACCCTGTATAATATGGAAGCCCCTACTTAAACCACACCGACTCCTTCAAACACCTTTCTAAAATACTTAGTTGGTCCTGAGCAGTACGAGGTCAGAAGTCAGGTCAGGAGCCAGGTCCAGGGTCTTCTGTCTTTCTCTGTGCTACTTTTTTGGGGCATGTTTCATTTCTTAAAAATATCTACAACTATACTTTATAAATTTTTCTTCAGATAGGATCTCTCTATATAGCCCTAGATGTCCTGGAACTCTCCGTGTAGACCAGGCTGGCCTTGAACTCACAGAGATTTGTCTGCTTCTGTCTCTAGGCTGTTGGGACTAAAAGAGTGACCGCCATGCTTAGCTGGAGCTCCACTGAGTTCATTTTTGAGCTGTAAAATCTTTTAAAATGCAATACGTACCATTATCTACACGTAATGCCTCATTATCTATGTGGGTAACTTTTCTGTTCCTGATTTGGATGCCCTTTCTTTCTTCCTCTGGCCTAAATGCTCTTGGTCAGACTTCCTGTACTACATTAAATAAGAGGAAAAGACAGACAGACTTCAGACCTTACAGCAAATGCTCCAGCTTGTCCCTGTTGGTGTGACACTGTCTGTTTTTCACGAGTAGCTTTTGGCATTCTGAGGTGTGCTTCTTCTGTACCTGACTCATTAGGAGCTTTTCTCTTGAAGCTATGTTGAAGTTTATCAGATATTTTTGCTGTATGTATTGAGGTGATCTGTATATGATTTTGTGCTTTATTGTGTTGGGTTGTATCATGATCCGTGTATAAGTTTAAAAATAGAGCAGATTCTAAGGTTAAAAAAGAAGGGACTGTCCTAAGGCTCTCCGGGTTGAACTTGAACTCCCATTCCAGGCTGTGAGAGGAGGAAACCTCGCCCTCTGTGCTTCCATCCAGTGAGTGAGTTCTCCACCTAGTGGCGAAAATGTAGAATTGCTGCCTCTTAGTTGGGTGTCAGGGGAGGAAAGCAATTTAAGGTCAATGGAATATTTTTGCCAGAAGGTGAAAGAAGGACATTGGTTAGAACTTCCCAGAAAACATTTTTTCTAACAAGTTACAGACACTTAGTACAATTCCAAAATTCCAGAGAAGCACTTCTAGAAAGAGTCAGAACGGGCAAACAGGACGTCTGTCGTCACCCACTGTTGTGTTTCCCTGACCTGTTGTGGAATTGCCTCCTTCCCTGCCCTGTTCCTCAATTTGCTACCCAATACATCGCTCTCGCCCTTCCATTCAAGGGCCCTACGCTGGGTGTCTCAAGTTCTGAGTATTACTATTATTATTATTATTACTATTTTAATTTTGAAGCAAATTTATTTTTGAATTTTGTTTTCTAAGTGGTGGGTGCATGGGGTGGACTTCTGGATCCTCAGCGCACACAGGCTTTGCTCTTTGATTACCTTCTGGCCTCGCTGCTGTGGGTCCCCTGCATCCTAGCCCTATCTCAGCTCAGCCTCTGGCTGAGGGGTATTGTATCTGATGTGGACTAGGAGAACCAGGCATGGGCAGACATGCTCCTCTCCCAGTACCTTTTTGCTTATGACTGCCCTTCAGCTGCCTTCCTGCTTTTAACTTGTTTAGGGGTCACTAGACAGGCCTCCCACCCCAGGATGTATGTTAATGAAGCGCGATTTACCGTTGGCCGCCGTGCGTTTGTTATTTACTGCCGCATAACACACCTCCCTGCAAAACAGCAGCTTCACCGTTTGTTTTCATTGGTGGTTTTTGTAGGTCAGAAATGCTCGTCTTTGCTGGAGAGTTCTAGACATTGCAGGTAGGATCTCAGCAGGCCTGCGGTTGTCACTGTTATGAAATAAAACTCGACGAGGAAGTACCTGGCGGGCCCATGCCCAGGTGCCTCTCTGCGAAATTACGCAATGTAACGGATCTGGTATAAGGCGGTGTATGTGGGCGAAGGTGGGAGTGAGAATCTGGAGAAGGGGTAGAGGCAGACGAATAGACAAGTAGACGGGCAGGCAGGTAGGAGCATAACTATGAAGACAGAAGAGGAGGGGGCACAGAGGAGGACAGAAAGGGGTAGAGAGAGAAACTGGCGGGGATATGTGGCAATGGAGAGAGCGAGCTGGAGTGGTGGGCAGTCCTTCTATATGCAGCCCACACCTGAGCAGTTAGCGGTGGCAGATGATGACAGAAGTCATTGCTGGGACCCTGAGAGGAGCCTAGTGGAATTGCCTGTAGTAGCGGTCATTGAAAGTTTTGACTGGGGCTGGTGGAATCACTTCAGAGATGTTCGTCTGAGCTGATGGCTGGAGTCTTCTGTTTCTTGCTGGCTATTGACAACTGGGATGACTCAAGGCCCTCTGGACAGAGCTGACTGGGTGTACTTAGCCCACAGGAGCCAAGAGAGCAAGGAAGATACCACCAAGCCTTGTGGCTGAGTCTGTGTTCTCACCACCAACTCGTGCCACACTCTGCTTGTGGGTATGGCTCCTACTTGACAGTCTTGTTCACCTTCGAAGGAAGGAATTAGGTATTTCATTCTGGAGGAAGAGTAGATATGTTAAAGAGTTTCCCCCCTCTTGATGATAGGATGGAATTTAGGACTTCACTTGTCAAGAACTCTTCAATCAAATAACTGCGAGGCCTTTATTAAGAAGATGGCGGTTTCCAGATGGGGGTCCCGGCACTAAGAGGGGGACGTGGACACAGGTTCCCACTCTAAGCAAGAAGCTCTCTGCAATTAAAACCCGATTTTCCCCGATGGAATCTCATGGGGTATTAGCCACACTTCAGGGGAGGCCTCACACACAGCAGGAGATTGACAGAGCAGAACAAACCCAGTGGAGATATTGGAGACTTTTTGTGTCAGATTGCTTTGTTTGGGCACTTTTTTTTGTTTGTTTTATTTGTCTTTTAAAAAAGAGAGAAAGGGAGAGATGGCTCAGCGGTTAAGAGCACCCGACTGCTCTTCCAGAGGTCCTGAGTTCAATTCCCAGCAACCACATGGTGGCTCACATCCATCTGTAATGAGATCTGATGCCCTCTCCTGGTGTGTCTGAAGACAGCTACAGTGTACTCATATACAATAAATAAATAAATCTATAAAAAAAAGAATCAGTAAAAAAGAGAGAAAGAAACGCTGTGCAGTTGGATGGGTAGGCAGGATCTTTGAAGACTTGTGTGAGGAGAAAAGCGTGACCAGGATATATTGTATACAATTTTTTTTTCAAAGAGATCCTAGATTTTTCACATTGAAAAATAATTTAAAAATACTTAGTAGAACTTCAGCTGACAAAATTAGTTTAGACAAGGGTACTATACAAGGATGCAGTGAGTGTGAGTTAATATATTGCATGTGAAAAAGATCAATGATAAATTCATTTAGCTCCTTTTCTAAGATAAGTTTGGTATAAATTGCAAGCTTTGTGTTTGTGTGTGAAAACAATAGAAAACACTGAATGTGAAGCTCATTTGTAACTGCTTGTTTACATAGGTAATGCTATTTCGGTGTTACTGTTGTTGATTTAGTTTTTTTTAGACTTTCTACATTCCTTGTCTGGTATTATTTATTGGACCAATATAGAAATGCAAATGTGCAAATATAGCAGTTTCCTTTCACTTGCTTTGAAACGTTAGTCACTTGCTGGCTACACAGAGATGTCTACCTACTCACTACCTCAGGAACACACACTATCTCAGCAACACACGATATGTAAAATAATGGGAATATAAATTAATCTTTGGCTGAGTGTTGTATTATTATTCATAGAAAAAACCTTGTTAATATGGATTTAAAATAAAGTGGCCTATTTAAACGTTCTTCAATTAAACAAAAAAGAAGATAGTGTTATTGAGAAGCATAGACCAAGGAGTTTGGTGAGTGGTGACTCCTGGGACTCATAGAAAGTGAGGCAAGTTTGGGTCAGGTTCTGGGACTCACAATCCAACTAGCTTATTTATTTATTTATTCATTCATTCATTCATTCATTCATTCATTTTTTTTTTACCATTTTGGGGGCTTCAAATATCAGAGGAGGTTCTGTTTGAGTAGAATTGTTCATGTATAACTGCTTTTGACTCAAAGAGACACAGTTCCCTTAACGACAGCTCTCTGGAGATGTGGCTTTGGCTGCAGTGTCCTCTCCCTGTGAAGGACTTCCCTCTACTCTTCAATGTTTAGGCATCTCAGGCCTTGAGCTCTGTAAAGGTCTGTGGGCTGGCAGATCTAGTGGTTGGATCTGGCCTTTGGTCAGGTCTGCTGGGCTCTGCTGATGAGCTGTGTGGACGACTGTAATGCCCAGGGTTATAGAAGAAGGGTCCGGAAGAGTGTCAACCCCCAATACCTCAAACTTGAGGACCTACCTCAGTATTTGGCTACCTCCCCACTCCCAACCTGGCCCCATAAAGCTGACTCCCCCACCATCAATCCTAGCAGGAATTTATTACTCTGACAGTTACTAGGCTTTACTTGTTTGACTTATAAGCACCCCCCCCAACCAATCCCCTGGAAAGAGTCAGAGTTGGGGTCAATCTAAGGCCAGTGGGAAATTCCACCGCAAACCTCTAACACAAAGACCTCTCCATTCCAGGGAGAAGTTAGTTACTGGAGCAACGGCAAACCAAACTGTCAAACAAAGCTTCCTGTGACTCCTGACCGACCTCCCCTTGACTCCCAACCGTCACTCCTAGAAAGTCCAGAACAGTCCACTGATCACGAGTCAGCTTGGAGGTCACTTTGCCCCACCAATAATACCCTGCCTAGTTACCAATTGTTTGAATTCTGCCCCAATTGTTTGCAAGGTATATAACTCCCTGTCAGAGTCTGCTCGGGGTCATCTCCCCTTGAAGTGGGAAGACTCCCACGTGTCAGAATTAAACTCCTCTTGCTATTGCATCGATCACTGTCTCCGTGAGTCTCATTCAAGAGGTCCTGGAAGAGGTTCAACTCGGACCTCACACCTGAGTATGTAGATAAAGTATCTTCCAACACCCCTAACCTGGCCAATGGTAAACAGACACACAAATCTTGTCCCAGAGACCCTGGCCTCCCCAGGGGCATAAATATCCCTCCCCCTCCAAGAAATGAACCAGTTCTCCAAAGCTGTTCCCTAGTGTGTTTATTACTTGTGTGACATCCTACAATGCACCCACACTTGCCCGTCTAAGTTTCCCTTGCTCCAGCCTGGCTTGGTGTGCAACCACCCTAGCTATTCTCCCCCGACCCCCACCCTTCCTAGGGAGAAGCAGAAATACAGCATCAGTCCTTGTCACTGAGGTTTGCATGCCAGGTAATTCCACAGCTTTCGGACAGTCATATAAGATGCACTGGCCCTGCCTTCATCCAGAGAATCCCACTGTCTTCTGAGGTCGTCTCACCCTGAGCTTTGTGCTTGGCTAGGAGAGGCATTTTCTCAGACCCCATCCAAGCCTCTGTACACTGGGTGAGGGAAATGGTGCCCTAGGCTGTAGGCCGGTAATGCTCTGAAGGCTCAAGGAGCATTGTGTACCAGCCTCACTTAGGAGGCCATGGCGTCCTGCCTCCTTCCCATACAACAGTATGTTAGTTCCACTTGGGTAAGGTGAGCAGACCTACCTACCTTCCTTCCTTCCTTCCTTCCTTCCTTCCTTCCTTCCTTCCTTCCTCAGTGCTAGAGATTGAGCCCAGGTCCAGGTGAAGAGCAATAGTCTGCCAGTGAACTTTGTCTCCAGCTTACGCTGTTGACCATGACTTGCTGGAGATCTTTGTAGCTGTACCTCTGAGACATTTTGCTCTGTCTTGTTTGTTTGAGGTATTTGCTAGCACGCTGACAATCCTGACCTGACAGAAAGGGCTTCTGTTTTCTGGAAGAGACTGTAGATAAACTGTAAAGCCTTCTCCCTACAGTTCAGTGGTGCTGTAGAAACTGTCCTGAGTCTTGTTATTTTTCTGTTTTGTTAATTATTAACTAAATTATCTAATACATATCAGATTTTTTCTCCTGTGTGGCTTTTATGTGTTTTTCAAAGAATCGGTCCCTTTTATTTTGCACACCAGGCTTATTCACAGTCACACTTGAAATATTTCTGGTGGCGTTAAGAGCTGCCCTGCGGTGACAGCCCCTCTCTCACCTCTGGTATTAGTAAGTCGTTTTCTCTGGTTTTTCTTTAATTAGCCTGGAGAGAAGCTTCTATTAACCAATTTCGTTAATCTTTTCAAAGCCTTGGCTTTCCTGAGGTCCTCTTCCTAGTTTGATTTCTGCCGTGATTTGTATTTCTTTGTCTGTACACTTCAGGTTGACTCTGTACATCAAATTGGGACGTACATGGGGCTGGAGAGATGGCTCAGTGGTTAAGAGCACCGACTGCTCTTCCTGAGGTCCTGAGTTCAAATCCCAGAAACCACATGGTGGCTCACAACCATCTGTAATGAGACCTGATGCCCTCTTCTGGTGTGTCTGAAGGCAGCTACAGTGTACTCATATACAATAAAATAAAATCTTTTAAAAAAAATTGGGATGTACTGATCACATTGGTCTTACAGTTTGCTTTTCTTTTTATAGCTTCCTGAGGTGGAGGAGTCTTGGTTTTTGGACGTCTCATTCTTGTTAACATCCTCATTTCCATGCTGTGCATTTCTCTCATTTCTCTCTGAGCACTGCTCTTCCTGTGTGTCCCATACATTCTAATGGGGGTGCATTTCCACTTTCATTTAGATAAGTGTTCTAAAATTACTCTCGAACTTTCTTCTTTGATATCTATTTAATGCAGAAATATGGTATTCAGTCTCTAAGCCTTTACGGATTTCCAAGCTGTCTTTCTGTTACGAGACTCCAGTTTAATTTTGCATCACTTGAGGGCAGTGTATGGTCCTCATAGTTTAGTTCAGAGTGTTTGTGCCAGAATGTGGAGACTGCTGTCTGAGCTTGAGGACAATGCATTTGCGCCATTGTGGGATGAGCAGGCTGTGTCCACTGGATCCATTTGCTTGATGTTTCTGGTGTGGTCAGATTTATTATGTCATAACTGCTGGATGCGCCCACTTCTTACAGAACTGTTGAAGTCTGCTACTGGACTCATCAGTTTCTTGAAAGTTCTATTAATGTGTTGTTGTTGTTGTTGTTATTATTATTATTATTATTATTATTATTATTTTGAGACAAGGTCTATGTAGAACAGACTGGCTCTGAACTCACAGAGATCTGACTGCCCCTGCTTCCTGAGTGTTGTGATTAGAGGCATGCACCACTATGCCTGGCTTTGTGTTAATTCTGTCCCCGGGCAGTTTGTAGCTGTTACTAGGTAGACACATTATTTTCTTAATGAGCTGACCCCTTTGACACCATGTGATTCCCCTTTGCCCCTGATACTTTCCCTTGCCTTGAAGTCTGTTCTGTCTGAAATGAGTACAGTGAGTTGGGCTTTCTTTTGACCGCCATAAACACAGTAGTGTGGGACCAACTTCACTTAGTCCACAGGAGTCTAAATCTAAAGTAGATTCCTTTTTAAAAGATTTATTTGTTTCATGTATGTGAGTACACTGTTGCTCTCTTCAGACACACCAAAAGAGGGCACCGGATCTCATTATAGATGGTTGTGAGCCATCACATGGCTGCTGGGAATTGAACCCAGGTCCTCTGCAAGAGCAGTCAGTGCTGAACTGTCTCTCCAGCCTCCTAAAGTAGATTCGTGCAGACACCATGTAGCTAGCTGGTCTGAGAATCTCTATCCTTTGGTTGTTATAATGAGACCATTAATATTTGTGGGCGATGTTGACAGGGCGCTGATGTCCCTCACGACTGCTCGTGTTTAACCTTTGTTGTTCTGTCTTCGTCTCATAGTCTGACATTTGTGGTTCTGATTCAGTGTTTTCTGTAACCCCTCCTCTCTTCTTTGCTGCCCCCTCCTCCCTTCCTTTCCTAGTGGCTGCTCTAACATTGCAATACCCATCCACACGAATCCAAGTCCATTTCAACAACTGTACTGCTTCATGGGCAGCAAAGCTTCCCGGGCTCCACGGTAGCAAGACGTTCCCAGTTCCTTGGCTGCCCTTGTGCCTGGGTTGGGCATTTCACTCACAGAAGCTGAACGCAATACACACTCCGTTCTCAGACCATCCACTGCTCTTTGTTAGGTAAGAAAGAATAAGAGAAATAAAGGATTTTTTCTGCCTTAACTTATTCTTTCTTTTGTTGTTCTTCTTTCTGTATATGAATCCAAAATGTTTATGTAATTCTCCTTCTTCTAAAAACTTCCTTTATTTCTTGCAAGCCCAGATGAGGTTTGTTTGTCTGAGAATCTCCACTCCTTGGATCTGAACGGTAATTTTGCAAGTCACAATGAATATTAGGCTGTTTCCTCTCCCCACCTCAGGGTCTCACTCTCTCCTCTCTCCTGTTGTCCTTTCTGAGACGAGCTCTCAATATCTAGCTTGGGCTGGCTGTAAACACCTCCTGAGCAATGGAATTACAAGTGTGCATCACCATGTCTAGCTTCAATATCATTTTATTTTTTATTTTGTTTTGCATTTACTCTTTTGAATATGTGTCTTGGTGCCTGAAGAGTGAGTGGGGGGGATTAAAAGTCCTCACTGCTTTAACGGCTGTCTGTCCTCCCACCCTTAGTTACACGTGTTGTAGCTGTTTAACACTTCTTGGATTTTTCTGCTCCTTGTTCCTAGACTTCATCTCTGCTTTTCAGTTCTAGAATTTTCTAGGATGTGTCTTTAGGCTCTGGAGTCCTTCCTCGTTTCTACCATCGTCTCTGAGCCTATGGGAGAGTTCTTTATTCTGTTCAGTCGTATGACTCCGAGGAATTCTTGGCTCTTCCTTGGGATATGCATCCTCTGTTTGTGTTGCTTGCTTGGTCTTGCATGCGTCTGGCCTCTTCCTTTAGAATTGCCTGGAAACCAGATGTTTCAAATTCCTAGTCTGATGGTTCCCGACTCTCTGATATAGTCAGGGATGGCTGTCTCTTCAGATTGTCTTCTGCTAAAGGCTGACTCCATGGGCTGGGTAAGGAACCCCAGGAGCTGAGTCTTTAGTGACATGGTAATAAAAAGTGTATGTAGGAAGTAGGCGTTTTGTTATTCCAGGATTTGCTAGCTGCATATGGGACTATGGCCTATTGTTCCAGATACCTGGGAGCCAGGAGGATAATAGCTTGAGCCCAGGAGTTTGAGGCTAACCTAAGCAACATAGGGGAATCCTCCTCAGAGAATGTAAAACAATCAGACACAGCGCCTGTGATCATGGCTGTGTTAGTGAGCCTAAACTTGTCTCTGAGGGTCTCCCCTCCCTTGCCTAAGACGAGGCCTAGGGTATGCATGGTTGGGGAGTTCCTGCAGTGCTTAGACATCCCAGTAGGAGAAAAACAGCAAAACTAAACCCAGGATGGTCCACACACTGGTCACTGCCCTCTTCCTCCTAGAAGTATTCAGTGGTTTATCTTCTATCTTTCCTGTGAGGGTCATAGTCGAGCTCACAAAGTTAGACTTGCCAACGTGGGGGTTCCCCTTTGCCAGGTTCCCTGGAGTTTTTCCTTGCACATTAATCCACACAAAGTTCTAGTACACATACAGCCTGATCAGGCCTTTCTTGAGCAGGCCAAATAGCATAGGTCAGTTGCTGGGGCAAGCAGGCCCAGCAGGGAGGATCAAAAGGGGGCAGCCCCTCTGCTCGGTCCTGTCTGTTTGGTGCCTGGCCTTGGGCACTGGCTCCTGAGGGTGGCGGGTCATTGGTAGCAACCTCCTTTGATCTGGTTGTACCTTTCTTTGCTGTGCCTACCCACATCCCACTTCTCCTCTTGGATGAGTTGACAGCCCAGCTTCCATCTACAAGCCTATGGACCTCATTTTCTCCTTGGAACTCTCTGCTGTCCCTAGTCTCAGCACTGCCTCAGATGTGGGGACTTCCCCAGTGATTAGGTAAGCCCTGGAGGCTGGGCCTGGATTTATTCAGCAGGCATTCTGCTGAATAAGAATAATAAGAGGACAGTGTTGGGGGGTAGGGAGGGGAGATCTCAGGACTCTAGGGAAGAGATTCTGGGATGTGCTGTGCCCAGGATGAGGGCAACAGCCTCAGGTTGAGGCTGGTCTAGCAGCTTCAGACTTTCAATGTGGGTGTTCTGAGAGAATGAGAGGGGCCAAAGAAAGGGGTAGTTGTCAGACCTAGTCTTGGAAGGAGCCTTGGCTGCCAGAGTTCTGAGGGAGTGACAACGCTCAGACTATTTGTGGAGTGTTCAGATGGCGGAAGACAGTCCAACAGTGGTCAGGCTGGTCATGGAGGCTGGACTGATGATAGTCAGGATGACCACGGTGGCTGGTCCAGTGATGGCCAAATGCTAGCTCCATGGTGGTCAGGTTGACCATGAAGGCTAGCTAGTCTGGATGTGGCCAAGGTTGGTCTGATGATGGTGAGAAAGACCTCGGTAGCCCAAGGCTGAGCCAGGGAGCTCAGCAGGAGACGAGGAAGGGGTTCGTGTGTGCAGGAGCCTTGGATGCCGGTGCTGAGGGGTTTCTCTGTAGGAGCTCACAGCCAACTAAGGCTTGGTGCAAGGTGTTCAGGACGGCCAAGGTGCCCCGTGTACCCTCTGCAGAGAAACAAGGTGGGAGCCAGGGTGGATTTCTGCATCTTAGCCACAGTCACTTCTCTCTTCCATGTGGTTCTCCTACCACCTGCCCCGTACCACTTCCCAGTCCTGCCCAGAGCTGCCGCCCCTTATGTTCCTGCTTAACTCCTAGACCAGCGGTTCTCTCAACCTGTGGGTTATGACCATCCTGCACACCAGATATCCACATCACGATCCACAACAGTAGCCAAATTACAGCTATGAAATAACAATGAACCAGTTTTATGCCTGGGGGTCCCCACAGCATGAGGAGCTGTGTGTGTGAAAGGGTCATAGCATTAGTAGGGTTGAGAGCCACTCTTCCGGTTACTCCTTGTCTCCACTGAGAATGGGCAGTTGAGGTTCCTGCCAGCAAGTGAAGGCTCACCTATCTGTCTCCCCACGAGACCCTGTGACGCAGGGTCAGTGCAGGGTGGTCTCAGCTGATGGAGTTCTGCTGCTCTCGGCTTGGCCACAGGGCCTGGAGCGTTAGGTGAATCCCAGGCATTCAACTGAGCTAATTCTCGACTGTGCAATGGGGGTAAGCCTTTCTTAGAGTCAGAGCCGGGCACGGAGGTGCTTCCCTGGTTCTGCTCAGTCTGCAGTACCAGTCTGACTCGCCAACAGGCACACCTACCCCTGCCTGCTGTTCCCATGCTGGCTTCTAGTTGTCACAGCTGCTGGTGGCCTCTGCAGCTCTGTTCTGGTTAAACGGTACTGCCTGCCTTCTGAAATCTGTTTTCACTATAGCCTGTAGGCCTTTGGGGTTGGACCAGCGTGGCCAGTCTGCAGACAAGAGCTTAGAGCAGAGCTAGAGTTCCTGGTTGGGGTGCCCTTAGCCGCCATTCATTCTCTGCGAGGCACCTTTGCTTACCCTGTGAGGGGTTCTGGTCCAGGGCATTCAGCAGCATCTTCCCCAGGGCTTTTTTTGATATGTTCTTCAAGAGAGATGAGAGAGGCCGGATCAGATTGTGGCTTCCATGTTTCCACTTAGCATGTGGAGCATAGCGACTCCTAGAGGCTTCTGTGCAGCTGCCCCCATCATTCCTCCCTTCCTGCCCCCATCATCCCTTCCTGCCCCAATCTTCCCTTTTTGTCCCTTCTGTCCTCCCTCACTGCCCCTCTCTGTCATTTCTTCCTGCCCCTGCCCTCCATTCCTGTCCCCTCATCTTGCCTTCCTACCTTGTACACCCTCTCTACCTCCCACCATCAAGGCTGGACACAATGGCTTTTCAGAGACTCAGGTAGGGGTGGGTGTGTAGCCTCCATTCCACCAATGACCAGAGCAGATGCCCCTGAGCAGAACGGTGACTAAGTCTTTAGCATTTGCTCATCCACACCCCAGAACGAACCATTTATTATGTGCATCTAAGCAGTGGAAATCAGTACAGGAAGGAAGATCCAGAGAGAAAGAGTAGGCTATACCTGCAATCCTAGCACTCAAGAGGTGGAAGCAGGACCGAGATTTCCAGGCTAGCCTGAGCTATATAGTGAGGTCCTTTCTCAAAAACAAACGACCAGCCCCAAGCAAAGAACACTGCCCTGCATTGCTGCTTCTGGGGCTGGGCTGGGCCTCAGCTGGTCTCGGGCTCATTCCCTGCCTATCACATATCTGCCTGCCTATGTGATACTGGGGCAGACCTGGTCAGCCAGGGTCCCAGACAGCCCATTCAGAGCCCTGGAGACAAGGGCTCATAGCCAGTTTGTGCCTCACACAGGCTGCACAGTCCTGGGTGGCTGACCTGTTAAGTCAGTGGTTCTCTCCTGTGGTCGGCAGCGAGGTGGGTTATGGTGACAGATGGCAAGGATGTGAAGTCACCTTTAGTCTTAAGGTGATCCACACAGCCAATCTGCAGTTCTTTAAATACTGGGTTTGCTTGCTGGTAGGTTTATTTTAGTTAATTTATTATTATTGAGACAGGGTCTCATGGTATAGCCCTGGCTGGCTTGAAATTCACTACATAGAACAGGCTGGTCTTGAATTCTCAGAGGTTCTCTGACCTGTCTCTGCCTCCCAAGTGCTGAGATTAAAAGTATGTGCCATCATGCCTGGCTAGTTTATTTTATTTTATTAATTTACTTTATGTATGTGAGTACACTGTAGCTGTCTTCAGACGCACCAGAAGAGGGCACCAGATCCCATTACAGATGGTTGTAAGCCACCATGTGGTTGCTGGGATTTGAACTCAGGACCTCTGGAAGAGCAGTCAGTGCTCTTAACCATTGAGCCATCTCTCCAGCCCTGCCTAGTTTTTTTTTTTTAACATTTTTTTTGAGGTAGAATATGCCAGGCTTGACTCAGGCAGTCTTCCTCCTGTCTCAGCTTCTCCAGTGCTGAGATTACAGGCACCGCTATGCCAAGTTTGTTAGTCTTTAATTATTGGTAGCCATGTTTATTTTAAAAACTATTTTGTTTAATTTTATGGGTACGGTGTTTTCCTTGCATGTGTGTCCGTGTACCATGTGTGTGCTGGGTGACTGAAGAGGCCACAAGAGGGCATTAGAGCCCTTGGAACTGAGGTTGTGAGCAGTCACGAGGGTGCTGGGAATTGAACCCTGGTCTTCTGCAAGAGCAGTAAGTCCTGTTTTGCTGGTTTTTGTTTGTTTGTTTGAGACGTAGTCTCTTTACATAGCTCTGGCTATTCTGGAACCTGCAGTGAGTGCTCTTAACCACTGAGCTATCTCCCAACCCTGCAGCCATGTTTAAGAGAGATGCTAGTTTAAATTCTTTCTTGATCATCCTCCTTTGGTCTTTAAAAATCATTTATTTGTTACTATTGTACATGGGTGCATGTGTGTGGGCATGCATACCAAGGCATGTACATGGAGGTCAGAGAACAGTAGTATGCCATTGGTTTTCTTCTACCTTTTCACTGGTTCTAGGGATAGAACTTGGGTCACCAGGCTTACGTGGCAAGCTTCCTGTCAGCTCCTGACCCAGCCTCCCAGCCTCCTAGCCTCCTCTGCTCCCTACAGTGTCCCCCTATAGACTCTCCTTGGCCCGTCTTACCATCACCTTGCTCTGGCTCTCCCAGCTGACCCCCAGCACCCGTTTCCCTCCAGGATCCCCTGAGTTCCCACCAGGTCCCGGAGCCTCTGCAGGAGTTGCAGCACATCCTCCAACTTCTCTTCCATCAGCGACAGTCGGACCCTCTCCGTCTCCACCATCTGCAGCTCCAGCCTCAGATGCTCAGTTTCCACCATCTGCTGCAGTTCTGCCTGGGAGAAAGGGTCTCGGTGCATTCCCTACACCCCCTTCCCCAGGACGCATGTCCATAGCTCCCCAGCAAGGCTGCTTGCCTCCCAGGCACTTTTGCAGAGATCACCTATTCTGGCCTGCATGCAGCCATGCAGATAAACCACTGTAAGGCCAGAAAAGTGAAGTGCTTGCCCAAAACTGTCCAGTGGGTAGTATGGCGATCACACACACACACACACACACACACACACACACACACCCACACACACTTATGCACACACACACACACATACATACATTATGCACACATACACACATACATACACTTATGCACATACACACTCACAATACACACTTATGAGCACACATTCACACACATACACTTATGCACACACAATACACACTTATGAGCACACACACTCACACATACACACACACTTATGTGCACACACACATACATACACTTATGCACACACACACTTACAATACACACTTATGAGCACACACACACTTACAATACACACTTATGAGCACACACACTCATGTGCACACACATATACATACACTTATGCACACACACTTACAATACACACTTATGAGCACACACACTCATGTGCACACACATATACATACACTTATGCACACACACACTTACAATACACACTTATGAGCACACACACTTATGTGCACACATACACACATACATACACTTATGCACATATACACACGCAATACACACTTATGGGCACACATACTCACACACATACACACACACAGTTATGTGCACACACACATGCACACACACATGCACACACACATGCACACACACATGCACACACACATTTTGTTCTCTAGTCTAATGACTCTATTCTGTCTTCTTTTTTCTATCTTGGTTTGTTTTCTTTTTGATGAATCTGAGTTGGCGGCAACTAGTTGAAACTAATGTGATTGGCTGACACAGAAGGAACTTACTACAGGCTAGTGGACTGTTCCCGTTCCATCTTGTCCAGGGGTCCTAGACATTCAGGGAGCTGTCTACTTTCTACAAAGTGTTACCAGGATCCCAGAGTTGATGACAGGGGAAATGTTTTATGTTCCCCTCCTAAATCACACATGTGACACGACAAGCACCCTTTGGTACCAGGGTGCTCAGAAGTCCGTCTGGCTTCAGGTAGGAGTACAGAAGGCCCTGTGCTTCCACCCACTGCAGGCAGGAGCAGAGGCTAGCCCATTCTGGAGCTTTCCCCCTTTATTGCCTTGAAGTTTATTTGGAAGAGTGACAGCTGTGCCTTTCCCCAGGCGTTCCCTGACTGCCAATTCATATTCACATCTAATGGGGACTCATCCCCAATATAGCAGCTCTCTCCTCTTGGGGGAGATCCTGGGCTGCAGAATCGGTCTCAGGGAACAGCACTGTGGTGCAAACAGACAGCCTGAAACAGCAGATGAACCTAGAATCCCAGGGGGTCATCACCAGGCAGTGACGGTCAGAGCCACAAAGAGCTCACTACCCACAGCTCTACACACTTGACACATGTGTGATGGCATGCTCACACAAGTGTGGAAACCAAGGCATGGAGATGCTGAAGAATCCTAACCAGGCCACACAGGTACTGGAGTGGGGACTGAAGCCATGCTGTCTACTCTAGCGTATACTGTGGGGCCCCGCTCTGACCTGTGACTTTCCATTGCTCATGGCTTAGCTTCCCTCCTCGGGTGGAGGGCAGAGTACAGGGTGGAGGTCCTGAGGGCAGACTCTTACACTGACAGGAAGACCTGGCTGTCCTGGGTCCCAGGAGAAGCTGGGAGGGACTTCGCCAATGGGCCTGGTGTGATAGCTTGTTTGCCTTCAACCTTACCAAAAACGCAAGACCTGTATGTAGGAAGCTGACATTTCTTGTTATTTATAAGTCACCTTGCAGTCCTTCCTCACAGGGGCACGGCTAGTCCTGGTTAATTGGATACTCACTGTTCAATGGGCTAAAGTGTACCCTGGTTCTAGAATCACAAATGGAGCTAGCTGAGATCTTTAAATTGTTAAAACTCTATCCTTGGGGGCTGGAGAGATGGTATAGCGGTTAAGACCACTGACTGCTCTTCCAGAGGTCCTGAGTTCAATTCCCAGCAACCACATGGTGGCTCACAGCCATATGTAATGGGACCCGATGCCCTTTTTCTGGTTTGTCTGAAGACAGCTATGGTGTATTTTTTTTTTATTTATAAAATGAATAAATAATTCTTTAAAAAGGAGTCCATCTTTGATGATCCCTAGGTTGTTCAGTCTGTGACTGGAGGCTGAGGCCTCAGAGAGTCACAGAAAGGACACAACCGTGTTTATTATGTGTCTGGCCAGCTATGCCTGCAGCCCGCAACCCCCTCAGGTCTTATAAGCTCCTGCATTGTAACCTTGCTTATCTGGGGTGGGATTCTCTAATTGGCATTCAAAGTTCCCATTCAGTGAAAGTGGAGGGAACCACGCCTCCTGAGCTCTGGTCACATCTCTGTGAATGGGCTACAGGACTTCAAGTCCCTCCAGCTGCAAGACCTGGTATCTTAGGGCCCTGCTGACCTCCTCTTCCTCCTCCTCCGGCGTTCCCAGGGTCTCTCTGCTGCAGCCCAGGGTCTGCAGCTGTTCCCCAAGCCTGGTGACATGAGGTTCCAGCTCTAGGGTGCAGACGTGCTCAGCACCGTCACAGTGGCCGAAGGAAGCCTTGAGCGTCTCAGCTGTCTGGTCATCACACCTGTAGGAAAGGACAGGTCAGCACTGCAGGGAGCCCACCGTCCTGGTGCTCCAGCCTTTGCAAGCCGATGTCATGGGGCCTGTCTGCTCAGCATTTCCTGTGGCTCCCTGGCTTCTCAGAGGGACAGCCAGAGGTGTCCCCTACAACCTGCCTAACAGCCCTCCCTCACCCACCTCACTCAGTCTACCCCAGCCAATGGACCCCCCCAGACCCCTGGGCCCCAGAGTCTTTGCTCTTCCTTCCTTGCCCCCAGGTCTCCTCACACCTCCCTTGTCTCCTCTCTTGTCGCCTCCCTCCCTACGGTAGAGGCTCTAGGATGGCGGGTCAGCCATCTGCTTATAGTTTCTCAATGTCTCCAATTTTGCCTAGCACACAAGTGCCCACTTGACAAGTACTTTGTGTGAACACAGTGGGTGATGCCACGGCCCTAGAAAGCCAGTAGTGCTTTATAGTGCAATAACCGCGCTGTCCCTGAGGCATCATACACGCTGGCCTCAAGTCCTCACGAAGACAGCGTTACAGACACTGTACAAGGAGACCGAAGCCCAGGAAAACCAGGCAAGCTGAGATAGACACCCATGGATACCAAGCCCACTTCCAGTGTCCTCGAAGATGGTACAGGGGTTACGCCAGTGGGTGGCTGAGAAAGAACCAGCCCAGGGCCAGGCTGGGGAAGAGGAGGGCTTTGAATGGTGCTGTAGGAAGTGATGGCTAACTCAAGGACAGGAATGGGCGGGTCTCGGGGACAGTGGTCGAGGGAGTGATGGCCAGTGGGGACTAAAGTCACCCACAGGCTCCTAATTTCACCTGTGCACTTGGTAGGATGTGTTCCCACTTCTGAGCTATGACTACTAGGAAGGGCCATCAGGGGCCAAGTGTGGCTGTGCACTAGAACTGCCAACTTCCCATAATGAAGCCAGTGTGAAGGGCTCTGCAGGGCAAAGCCTCCTTTCGGCTGCTCTGTGCTTTTTGGTAGCACCAGGGCTATCAGGCACTTACCTGTTCACATAGTCTGAGGGTTGTATCAGGGGTACTTCGCTGTGGGCCTGTGGGCGCCCTGGCTTTTCCTGCCACCTTTCTTCCTCTTCCTCCTCAGAGGCAGCCTGGCCTTCCACGGAGCGGAACAGCTGTTCTTCCTCTGGGGAAACATAACATCTAGGGACTGGAGACCCAGCATGAGGACCATCCAGCCCTCATTGGGACATGTGTGAAGTGAGGCACTGGGGACACCGTGACACTGGCCCAGCCCCTGGGGAACTGCAGGGGAGTCCCTGAGATATAGCCCATTTCCTTAGGTGACACGTGAGGACATATCTCTGGTGTCATGGTCGAGCATCAGTTCTACTTCAGGACATGTGACCTGGATTGGGGAACTGGATATGGCTTTGTGGGGTACTGGTATTATGTCACAAAGACTTTCAGTTCTCAGTTTTGGGGGTTTGTAGAAGAAGAGGTGTCCAATATGTGGCCTGTGGGCCCCCAAACTGATGAGCTTTGATGAACTGCATGCTGACTGGCGTAGGGATGGCAGTCGCCCTGTCTTAGTGCCCAGTCAAAGTCCTTGTCCCCATTTGCAGATCAGAGACTCCTAGAGACCCTGACTCTTTTGTATTCCAGCTCTGGGTACCTGTCAGGCTGTGCCAACCCCTGGCAGCCCTCTCCAGCCACAGGGAAGGTTCTGGAAGATCTGAGACACCATGCACGTTAGTGAAGAATATGGCCAAATTGAACTCAGATGAGAGCTGATCTTCCTGCTCTGGGCTTGTGGGTCAGGATATGGGCTAGAGCCAGGGTTGTGGGGAACAGGCCAGGCATTGGGAGTGGCCTCAAATCTATGGATGCAAGTTATTCGAGCCCATACTTTCCTTTTAACCTGAGCATTTTGTGCTGACTGATGTGACACTCAGATTTCCCTACCTGAAGCAGTATTTAAAAACCAAAATGAGACCTTAGCTCACAGGAGACCCAGGAAGCTTGTGGATCCCTGGCTCTGGACACCCATTGCCCTCCCACAGCTTCACCCATGGGCTCTCAGGGATCCACTGTCTGGCTGGGCCACACAGACCCACGGGGAGGACTTTCATGACAATGTTGCTAATATCGACAGCATTGTTTCCCTCCCGACTGCCCCCTGACATTCATCTGTGTTGTCCTGTGCTGAAGGCAGGGGCAAATGGAAGGGCTCTGAGACTGGGAGTGAGTGACAGAGATCCAGGACCTGGCACACTATGGGGGTGAGCGGCCTGATTCCCAAGGTTCAGGTTCATGTGGAGACACCGGAAGATATCTTTCGAAGGAAGGTACTGGAAGCCAGGCTGACAGCAGGGTGGCGGTTTGTCTGGGGGCTGGAGGTAACTCTGATACCTCAGCCCTTGAGAACAGGGATGGGGCATGGCCTCCTCATTGACTGTGGGTTTGGTGGCAGGCTGGGCATGTGGGGACTGACCTTCATCTGTGTCTCTGCTCCTTAAGCTGGTGTCTGACTGCAGGACTCCCTCTGAAGTGGTGTCTGAGTCTCTGGTGCCTCTAGCCGTAGGTTCACCGTTCTTGTTTCCTGGCCTTGGACTGGTTTGTGGGGGTGTTAGGAGCTGAGGCCCTTCTGACCTGTGGGTAGGGGAGAGACATGTTTTGAGAGGTTGGACAGCCTCATCTGTTTCTTATGCTGCACAGGTAAGCCGCCCACGGTCTACACCACTGTGCTGGCAAAGGCAGAAAGAATGTTAAGATATGTCGCGCTTCTCTTTGCCGAGAGGGAACAGACATGAAACCCATTTTTTTTAAATGTTTTATTTATTATATATTATGATTACACTGTCACTATCTTCAGACACACCAGAAGAGGGCATCAGATCTCATTTCAGATGGTTGTGAGCCACCATGTGGTTGCTGGGATTTGAACTCAGGACCTCGGGAAGAGCAGTCGGTGCTCTTAACCACTGAGCCATCTCTCCAGCCCCATGAAACCCATTTTTAGAGAATGGGATGTGTTGCAGGATATTTGATCACACTGTGAATCCTCAGATTGTGTCACTCATTGGAAAAACCTGTTTCTAGTTGTGGTGTGGCTCAGCTCCAGCACACACCTTTAGTTCAAGAGCTTTCTGCAGGGGTTGGGGATTTAGCTCAGTGGTAGAGCGCTTGCCTAGCAAGCGCAAGGTCCTGGGTTCGGTCCCCAGCTCCGAAAAGAAAGAAAAAAAAAAGAGCTTTCTGCTTCAATACTGTAAACAGGATTAAATGAAGTCAACCATCGGTCAAGTGATGGTGTAAGCAATCCATTGACAGGCAGTGAACAGAGGATTATTAAGAAAAAAAAACATAGAGAGTAAGAGGGAGTCAGTCAGGAGGATGGACAGAGAGACACACAGGAAGTAAAAGGGAGGGGCAGTCAGTTGGAAGGAGGTTTTTTTCTTCTGTTTTTGATTTTTTTGTTTTGTTTTGTATTGTTTTGTTTTTGAGGATGGCAGCATGAGAGAGGGGCATTGTTTCTGGAACATCTTCTGCTGAGGAGAAAGGCCAGCTGGGTGCTTTCTCTGCCTCTCTGACAAGCAGGCTTTCACCTCAGCAGGCTCCAGAGTCCTCATTGGTAAAATTGAATGACTGAGATTTTGTTGGAAAAAAAACACCAAAAAAAGAACAAAAACAAAAACAAAAAACAAACAAACAAACAAACAAAACAGGAATGCAAGGCAAAGTCTTCTGCAGACACTTCAGGACAGATTTCAGGACAGATTTTCATCTGTGTAACAAGAATCACAAGGCATCACCAACAGTGGTTTGGACCCTCCCACATCGGTCACTAAATAAGAGTATGCAGCAAAGACTTGTAACAGGCAAATCTGGTAGGGACATTTTCTCAGCTAGGTTCTCTCCTCCCAAATGACTCTAGCCATGTCAGACTGACATACAGCTATCACACCTGTACCATGGCCCTCCCCTCCCAACTTCTTTCAGCTTAACTTCATCTCTCTGAGGTTCTATAATGTCCCCAGACATCTTGGGACTACATGTCTGCACATGAGCTTGTGGGGACATTCCACGTGTCAACCATAGCAATAAGTAATGCCATTGTCCTTATTTCACAGAGAAGGTCTCGTCAAAGGGACAGGAAGCCCCTGGAGTGGCACAGCATAGCTGCCGTCAGCTTCAGGAACCTGCAGGCCACATACATGGGTTTGGGAAGAGGAAACCCCTGAGGCAGGGTTGTGGCAAGGAAGTAAGGTAAAGAAAAACTTTGGAACCATTTTCTGAGGGTTCCATGTGGCTCCTTCCTGCTACATGGGATTTCTCTGAGACCTCCGTGGTTGACAGAGCTGTAGCCCCCCTTGTTAAGTCACCAGGAGGCATACTGTATTTCCCTGTCCTGTGTTCTCCAGGGGGGCCCTACTTCACCGGGTACCATTCTCTTTTGGGATCCTTAGTGGAGTAAGGGTGTTTCTAGGAGACGTCAGGGTGCCCATGACCTGGAAGGCCTTGTTGGAGCCTCCTTAGTGGCTTAGATAGATCTGGAGAAATGAACTCTGGTGACTCCCACTATGCCTTAGACCCAAGTCCTCTGTGTGGCTGGGCGTTCCCGCCAGCTGGCCACAGCCACACCCTCCTGGAACCCTAGTGTGCCTCTGATGGCTTCCATCTTGCAGTCCATGGCCACCTCTGGCTGCCAGCCCAGGGGCTTAGACAGTCTGACAGGAGCCAGATGTTGCATTTTCTTCTCATCCCAGAGGTTCCTAGCTTCCTCTAACAGGCTCCCTTCTTAGTTCGGTGATGCCAAGGGGCCACAGACGCTGCCATCAGCCTGCAGGACCACATCTTCGCTGTGTGAGCCCTACAACTCCCTCACCCTCCTCTGAGCTGTCTCAGTTCATTTCCCACGTGTTTAACAATGACCAATAATGGTCTCTACCCTGGGTTGGACATTTGGAGGTCCTATGATGAAATGAAACAATGGATGTTTGGGGTGAGTTTAAGGAGAAACCAGATGAATGGGGAGACTGTGTGTATCCAGCTAAGCATTTATTTCAAATGTCTCCTAAAAATAGTGAGCGCATTAGTTTTATTTATTGTCTTTTAAACTTTATAATAGTGATATGACTTCCTTTTAAGATTATTTAAGCTGGTCTGGAAGTGTAGCCAGGGGCAGAGTTTGTCTCGCATGTGTAGAGATCTGGGTTCCATCCCAGTACTGCAGAGAGAGAGGGGTGGAGGAGGAAAAGGAGGTGTCAACTTAGGGGAAAACAGTAATTAAGTAACAGGCTTTACATATGGCAAAGGGGGCTGAGGCCTGGGCAGTCCAAGGCTAAAAAATGCTGAAATATTAGCAGTAGTTTGGGGCACCATCAGAGCAGAGCTCCTCCCAGACAGGCTTCCTTTGCATGGATGGCAGAGTGTCCAGACTCTAACAGTCTGGAGCCATGGGGATCTGGACCGTTCCCTGGAAGCCAGCATATTGAAGATTTGGTGTTAGCTTGGTCTTACTGGGCAATGACGGAGCTTATTAGGAGGTAGGGCCTCATGGGATAAAGTAATTTGGGGTGCTCCTGGGGGTGGTATTTTTGGGCTCCTCACCCTTTCTTCTTTCTTTGCTTCCTGGTCCAGGAGGTGAGTAGTTTTGTCCCCCGATCCACAAGCAAAGCTACAGATCCATTTCTTTAGCCACTCTACCACGCTGGCCACATTCCAAGTGCTCAGTAGCCAGACATGGCTCTGGCACAACTTGAAAAGCACAAAAAAAAAAAAAAAAAAAAAAAAAAAGAACACAGAGAAAAAGAGAGGAAGTTTCTAGCTCATCTTAGTCAGGACAGCACAGTCCAGGCATGGGCATTGGTCTAAAACAAAGGCTAACAGGTAAGTGACTAGCGTCTCACCACAGACCCCAAACAGCATGGCTAACCAGCCGTGACCGTGAATAACCAGGACCATGAGCCAAGTGCCCCTCCCCCATCTCTCCGTGCCTGGGATTGGCCAGAGGGCCTCATGAATGCTGACCCAGCCCAACCCCAATGGTTTCTTAGATACTTTGTTATTATGACAGAAAGTTGACTAACACAGACATTGTGGAGCATTCCTCAGCTTGAATCTGAGAGCAGGCTGGATAAACAGTACACTTTTTATTTTGAAAAAAATTAATGTAATGATACTGAACAGTAACTTAAATGGGGAAAAAAGAATTTTCTATTACAATTCAGTATGAAATATTCAGATATAATGAAGCTTTCAGGTACTTGAACCTACACATAGTGATGAATCTGTATTTAAAAGGGTCAGGGTAGTATTTACTTGGATGCTGTTGGTTATCCTTCATATATCTGACATTTTGAAACACAGTATAAGAACATATTTTCAGATAGACAGATGGGCAGGTAGACACACAGACGCATGGACATAAGAGTGAGGAGTTACAGCGTCCCTCAGTGGGAAGGACTCAGCTTCCACCATCTGCAGAGTGCTTGGGAAACGATGAGCAGCTCTTGGGGAATTCCAAACAAAACAAAGTATAATGCCTCAGCTCACAGAGTCCCGTGCTCTCGGAAAATTCTTTGCATTTTATAACTGTGCCGAAAGCTGTTTATTCAGCCAGCGGAGTTCAACTCTGAGTTTAGATCATTACTGTAGCTGTCTCTTTGCTACTTTGAAGGTTCTCCTTTCTTTCACCCTTTCCACCCTTTTCCCATTCTTTCAGCCTCCTAACACTACCATTAGACATTACCATTAGACTCCTTGCTGCTGATTAGGGGCAAGTCTGATCTTCACCATCCGGATGTCTAGTTTTCCCTTCTACTTGTTTCTTCTTTGTACATGACTGCTTAACATATCACAACCAACAACAACTGACAGCAACCGACAGCAACCGACAGCAACCAACCAACCACCAGCTCTCAGGCCCTAGCATCTATTTATCCTCTGATAAGTCTCCAGAATTTGAAACACCACATGATCACAGAAACTACCTGCAGCTGGCAAAATCACACCCCTGCTAGAGCACGAGGCAAATCATAGTTACTTGCTGTGAAGCAGCCCCATATTCCACACCTGGGATTAAAAGGAAAACATATTCCTGTACTATTTCTGTATTTTTCAAAGAAACCAAAACTCCACAATTATCACTCCAATCACAGCGGAAGTGTTTAGTGCACAGATGTGCAGCTGACCACACAGAAGCTGTGCAGGAGTGGGGACCAGAGGCTCGTTTTCCTGGTGTGAGAAGCCCTGTCTCTAGTCATCCTCCCACAGTCCCTGAGGATACAGCTTCTCGTTGTTCCTGACTCCTCCATGGTCTTGGTCTCACGTCTTCCTGGCCAGCCTGGGCTGGTCATACTTTCATGTTGGTTATGGCCTGCAGACAGGCACAAGGGTATGCTGTTCAGCTAAGGAGCGTGTCTGTATCTTAGAGGAGTGCCATCTAAGGTTCCTGCAGTCTGCCTTTTCCTCTGGGATCCCTCATGAGACTGGTTTTGGCTTGTATATCTGCTCTACTGTGGGTCAGTGCTAGGGAAGGCTTGCCGTTCTTTAAAGGAAGGAGGTTACCGATGAGGTAAGGGTTGGGACTTGACACACAGTTGGTACTGAGTAGATGCCAGCCCCCATGCTTGCTCACTGTCTCCTTCCTGTTCACTGGGTCTTTCCATCCTGTATTTTGTCTCCTTAGCTTGGCCCCAAGTTTAAATCTGATCTATGCTGTCCAGTATGGCAGCCACCAGTCAGAGATAGCTACTTAAATTTAGAATAATTAAAATATGTCAAGCTATAAGCCTATTTTTCTTTTTCTTTTTCTTTTCTTTTCTTTTTGAGACAGGGTGGTGTGGTGAAAATCTGTTTTTCTGCAATAATCTGAGCTTAGAATTGGACCCTGCTCTTCATATGAACACAAAGTACACCACAACTGAGATTCTTTACAACGCTGTGTTTTGAGAACTTAGTCCCCAAATCAAGATGCTGATGGGTATTTGGGGACAGAGCCTTTGGAAGGGGTTAGGATTGGTGACATCGTGTGGGTGGGTCCCCATGGCGGTGTTAGTGCTTTGTCAGAACAGCCAGTGTCACTGAGCTTACCATGTGATGCCGGTGTCACCTCACTGCAGTGTGAGGGTCTTGCCAGATGCTGACATCATACTCTGGGGATTCCCAAACTGAGCGAGCCTCTTTCTCTATAAACCACCCAGCCTTGGGTTTTGTTATGACAACAGAAAACAAACTGACAACGCTCCAAAATTTGGGAAGAATTATTTGACTGATGAGGGAACCAACAGGAGGAACTGATGAAAAGCCTGATTGGTCAAATTAGGTGGAAGACAGCACACCCCCCCCCCATACCAGCTGTGAAGAGAAAACTGGAGCAACCCCCTGGTCACACCCCTGGAAGGGAAGAGTCAGGGTGGACTCAAGATCTCAGCTTGAAGGAAAAATCAACAGAATGGGTTTGTGACCCAGGGCGAACAACTCATTTCAACAGCAGAAGTCACAAGGCAAAAGGACTTGATCCCGTCATAGCACACTGTGGGCTGCCCTGTCTTTCTTGGTCAGAGGGCATGAGCATCCTTCCCATCCATGGCCTGGCAGATCCTCTTGGGTGACGTCATATCAGCTTCCCGGGGCACACAGGAAGATGCACATTTAACGTCATCTCAGGAGGAGGAGGCTCCCTCTGATGGGTGGGGGACTGTGTAAGGGAGACGTGGTGGGCTGAGGGATCTGGAAACATGGTCTGAAACCCAGCACTGAGCAACTGAAGAGGACAGGAGGAGGAGGAAGAGGAGGAGGAAGGAAGAAGGAAGAAGAAAAGGAGGAGGAGGAGGAGGAGGAGGAGGAGGAGGAGGGAGAGCACGCAGTACCATCTCTGCAAGTAGAAAACACATGCTTTGCAGGAACGCACACAAGGGGGGAAGGTAGAGCCCTTCATTTGGGGGGATTCCTCATCATGGCTCATGGATGCCTGCAGCTGCTAGCTCAGTGGGCATTTTCCTCCTCTGCAGACCTGTGAGAAGGCATAGTTGATAAACCAGGTACAGTAAGAGGTCAAGAACATTGATTCACATTGCTCTGGAACAGTTACTGCACCAAATAAGTCCCGTCCTCGGTTTCTACTGCTTTGATAATGACCGTGACCCAAAGCAAGATGGGGCTGAAAGGGTTTATCTCATCTTACAGTCCATGACTGAGGGAAGCCAGGGCAGGAGCTGAAGCAGAGGGCATGGAGGATCACAGCTTACTGACTTGTTCCCCATGGCTTGCTCAACCTGTTTTCTCAGACACCCCAGGATCACCTGCCCAGGGGTGGCACCATGTACCAGTCATTAATCAAGAAAATGCCCTACAGACATCTGGTGGGTGCATTTCCTCAGCTGAGAGTTACTCCTCCCGGATGTGTCAAGTTGATGTAAAATTAGCCACAAATTAGATACAACCCATGAAGATGGTTGTGGAGTGACTAGTGTTGTTGCACATGCGGGATAGATACAGAAAAGGCCCACAGCAGGATGCTATGGGATTTCATCACACTTTCCAGAACAGTGCAGTGTGATGTTTATGAACTTATTTCTGGCACTTTCCATTTTCAGATTGTGAGTGGCCACTGGTGACTGAATCCACAGACAGCGAAACTGAGGGTGTGTGGGTGTGACTAGCGACCACTGACATCACAGGAGGAAGGGGACCGGGAAGAGAAGCAGAAAGACAGTTCCTTCCCCATCCAAGTTTCCCACTCAGGACAGACAGGCGCCTCAATGGCAGATGTGACGGCATCAAGGTAGCTTACCAGTCATGAGGGTGATGTCATGTATGTACTCAGGCATTCACGTATGTAAGCACCCGAGGGCCTGAACATGGTCAGAGAGTACTCTGCCAGACACTGACATTAAATCAGGAATTGGCCAACTTTTTCTGAAGTTATTTCAGGCTTTTAGGCCTGGTCTTACTATACATGGTCTTTGAAACACAAAAGCAGAGACACTCAAGGGACAGACATGGCTGTGTTCTAAGAACCTTTGACTACCTTCACAAACAGTTAGAATTTCATACTGTGAAATTTTCATACTGTGAAACATCCTTTTTGAAGTATTTTTAAAGATTTATTTATTTTATGTACCTGAGTACACCGTAGCTGTCTTCAGACACACCAGAAGAAGGCATCAGATCCCATTACAGATGGTTGTGAGCCACCATGTGGTTGCTGGGAATTGAACTCAGGACCTCTGGAAGAGCAGTCAGTGCTCTTAACCACTGAGCCATCTCTCCAGCCCCTTTTTGAAGTTTTAAAAAAGTCATTAAAAATGAAAAAATAATTCTTCGTGAATTGTGGCAAGCTAGCCTAGAGCTAGGCTCTGTCTCGATGAGGTAAATGCTTTCGCCCTCTCTGCCAAGCTTGTCTGAGCAGACTATGTCTAATCAACCAACAGTAATGTCTCACCTTTGCTTCCAGGCTAAAACCTGCCCAGTGCTGCCTGAGGCCCTCAGAGAAACGATCACCAACCAGGGCAGAAAGATACCCTCAGGACTATGGGGAGCCACAGTCACTGCACAGTCACTGGAACCCTGTGGTCATCCCACGGGCAAGGTGGTTCATAATTGAGAAGGAGGGGAAGCGTGTTTCTGAAATCATTTCTTAGTTGTCAGAATCGCTCATCTCTGGACTTTACATTTGCGGGCACAGATGTTGTTATATTATTATTATTATTATTATTATTATTATTATTATTATTATTATTTTTACTTTTGGTCCTTCGAGACATGGTTTCTCGTGTAGCCCTGGCTGTCCCGCACTCTGTAGAACTCACTCTGTAGACCAGGCTGGTCTCTAGCTCTTCCTGCCTCTGCTTTCCTAGTGCTAGAATATAAAGGTGTATGTTACTACTGCCTAGCCACAATAATTTATTTAATTTTATTTTATGTGCATTGGTGCTTTGCCTGCCTGTATGTCTGTGTGAGGGTGTTGGAATTACAGACAGTCGTGAGCTGCCATGAGGGTGGTAGGAATTGAACCTGGGACCTCTGGAAGAGCAATCAGTTCTCTTAAACACTGAGCCGTCTCTCCAGCCCCCACACACGCTATTACTTAAGCTGTTGTGAGTTGTGTTTATGATTTGCAGCTGGAAATATTATCGTTACTAAACTGCAATCCTTGGGGGGTGAAATGAGGTTGTGTAGACAAGAACTCTGGCACACTGCCACATGCACAGCAGATGCTAAGAAATGCTGGCTCCTGTCCTCTGTCCATGTCACCTCCTCACCTCAGCCCCCACAGAACTAGACTCCAGCCTGAGTGGGTAGGCCACCTCTAGCTATTTGCCATGTACTCATACCATGTCTATAGCAAGCTCTAGCAAGTTCTTCTCTCCAGCAGGTAGTCTTGGAGACCTGCCAGTCAAGGCTGAGACCTGCTGAAAGGGAAGGCTGAAGGCAGCCTGGAGTTCACAGCATGGCACACATGGCCATGCCGGTAGGCAGGGCGCCCTGTCACTCAGAAGCCTTGACCTTGCTTCTGAGGTCCCCTGGGCTCAGCATCAAGTCTAAAAGCAAATGAAGGCTGGCCTCAAACATCTGCAGGGGCCTTCACAGCAACCATTGCAAACCTCTGGTTGGAATCAAGCATCCGTCACTTTACCGTGCCATTCCAAAGCCCAGGAGAGGCATGGAGACCTTCCCACTTTGGATCTTAGCCTCTTCTGTCATAAACAGTGTCATGGTGAGCGGCTCCGTCACCTGCCCTTTCAGCCACTCTGTATCCTGGAAACTTCACGAAGCCTTAAGGCTGATAAGACCCTCAGCTGGCAGGTGTCCCTGTGCCAGACTGGTGTAGCCTTCCCTGGAGGTCCTGGGGATTCTACACTGTGGCTTCCTTTACTGTAAGGTATTTCCTGAGCTGAGAAGCCTCCCGGAAGTTGAGGCTCCTTGTGAAAACAAGAGAACAACAGCAGGAAGGAGGGCCAGCGCTGCTGCCAGAGAGAAGTGGAAAAGAAGCCACAGACGAGCAGCACGGGGCAGCCCAGGGGTCTCTGCTGTGCAGTCTCTGGTTCTGTGAGGGCCTGTGGCTCTCCAGCTGGTCAGCCCACTGGCAATACTGTCCTCTGATCTTCAATAAACATATTGTGGGGCAGCTCTATCCTGAGCAAGAATGGGCTCCAGACCCCGTGGCTTAGCTGACATTAGGGAGATAGAGAAATTGTCACAAAAAGAGAAAGGGATGATGGGAAGGATGACTGTAGGGACCATAGGGAACTGCTTTAGTGGCATGAGGTATCTAGCTGAGATCTGGGATGGCCACCGGAGACCGACCTAGGGGCTGCAGAGGGCTGTGGTGGACTCAAGGGATGAGTGGGTTGGTAGATTCACTGCACTGGATCCTGACAGAGCTAAGGTCAGAGGTCAGGTCACTTGGAGCTATGAATGCCACAGCAGATAGGCTCCAGAGGCTATGATTAGGGAAGCTGCCCAGCTCTCTTGGGTGCACAGAGGCCACCCTGATCAGTGACTGGAAGGGAGCTGGGAACAGAGTAGGAGCCAGGGAAGCCATACAGAGGCAGTGCAGGGCTAGGAAGGACCGAGTAGGACCAGGTAGAGCCGAGATAGGGCTGAACCTGGGGTTCAGGGGGAACACGAGGCAGCATCTGGGGCTTTCTGCCTACTTCCCTCTCCAACCTGTGTGGCTTGTTCTCATCTAGGCCAGGTCCTTCTGCATATGCCACTCTGAGTTCATGCCAGCCCTGTGTTCTGCAGTGCGACTCCCTGGCCCAGACTCGAAAGACTCAAGTGACATTCTGAATATCAGCGTTACCTCAGAGAAGAGACACCTACAGTGTGCAGGGCACCCCAAGATCTAAACACCGAATCATGGCTGCTGGAGACAGGGGTTGTATATGGATAAACAGATAAGATGAGGTTTTAGGGTGCCCTGCCGTCCAGTTTGTCCAGTGTCCTGGCAAACACCCGGAAGTCTTATCGTCTCATTTTACAGATAAGGACACAGAGGCTCCTGGACACAAGAAAGTCTTGCCGAGGGTCACACTTAGCCCTCCCTGACCCCTCCCCACACAGTATGTATACCAAGGTGGAGGAACACAAGTTTCCCCCATTTAGTAGATGAAGAACTTGGTCTCATGGAGGGGAATACACTTCCGGGTACTGCATAGCCCATAGAGATAGCTGGGATTTGAGTTTGGGGTACCCAGGCCTCTGAGCCTGGGCCTCTCCCCAGCTTGTCTCTGCTTTGGGCCTGTTGCTTTGTCTCCGAAAGAAAGGCCTCTGTTCCTGCCAGCAGCCACCCACATGGCCTCAAAGGACAATGGGACAGATGACTTGGGCCCCGCCCTGTCCTTTTCTCTGTCCTTCTGATTGGCTGACTGTGGCCTCCAGGTCAGGCAGGCCTGCTGCTGTGGGTGAGAAGAAAGGAGGTAGCCCTTGAATGGCCTCATCTTTGTGTGCCTTTCGTGGTGGTCTGCAGACTGAGCAGCAGTCTGTTTCCCTCCTTTCCTGGTCTTTTCATCCTCCTGACAACAGAAGCACAGAGGCCAGGCCAGCCCCCGGGGCCCCACTCAGTGGTCAGGAGGAGACGGGGGTTCTGTCTGATTTTTTTGCTGGCTCTAACTTCCTAGCCTAGTGTTCCGACACCTGGCTGCAGGGCAGGAGAGGCCTCAAGACACCGAAAAACTACTATCCCAGCAGAGGCTTCTCACACCCAGGGCAAGGGTGAGCCTTCCTGGAGGCAGAGCTGCCACTCTGGACAGCCTGTGCTCAAGCTTCTGAGGCTAGCCTCCATGCATGCATTCCTGGCACCACTTGGCTGTTTATGCCATCAATCTGGCTGTGTGTCAGGCCTGGGCCTGCTGTTTCCTTGGAGGGAACAGTCAGGGAAGGGGATCCTGGTGTGCCTGTGCCCCCTCCCTAGCAAGCACCAAGGTGTCCAAGCAGCACAGGTCGTTGGGGTCAGAGTCCTCTGAACTACCCTCAAGATGCATTTGTGGACAGGAAACCCTGACATGGAGACAAGCCTGGGTTATGTCTGACCAGGTTCCTCCCTGGGCGTTACTGACCGAGCTTTAAGGGGTCCCAGGTAGGCTGCTCCTGAGCTGAGAAGGAGGATTTGTGCTGAGATCATGAGCTGCTGAGGATATGCAGCGTTTGTATGGGTCCTGGTACCCTCTCAGTCCTCTTAGTAAAGGTCCCAGCCCAGAGGACAGTGTAGTGAGCATGGGACTAAGGCACAGCTAGCGAGAACATCAAATTATCCTGGCCTGCAAGACGGATTCAAGGCGGAGGACATATTTCCAAGGTGGCGCAGAGGCTTGGATCTGGACTTCTATGGGATGCCCAGGCAAGGGGTCAGGGAGTGGCACTCTGCAGGGTCGGGGCAGAGGACTTGCCTTTAAGTGAAGGCATCCCTCAGGAGATGGGCAACCCTGCTTGGGTGCCTGGATCCAGCCACACCTGATGCCGCACAAGCCTAGGCTTTTTGGCTCTACGGATTGACTTTGCTTCCACTAGTCAGTTTGAGTTCAGCTTTCTCGAATTTATGAACGAGAACTGCTTGATAGGAAGGAATGAGAAGAGAGAGTGGGAGTGAGGTGGGTCTGTGTGGGTGGGTCGAGCTGGGTGAGGTGCCAGTGAGGCACGTGGATCAGTCAGGGCAGAACGATATTTTACAAATGGCGGTACAGAGGTTCCTTCTGTAGGGGCTTCTTACTGCAATGCATTCTCTTTCTTCCTCACCACACCTAGATAGTCTTGGAGGCAGAACCTTTGCTAGGCCCAGGCAGACTGCCTTGTGGGATTGGAGAAAGCAGCTAAGACCTCGACTCACACGAGAGAGGGACTGGAACTGTACAGCCATGATGGTATCCCCTTGGGACTGCTGGTTTCAGCAGTAGGGGGCTGAGCGAGGTGGGTTCCTGGAGACTTCTATACCCCAAGGAGACCTAAGACCTTATTATACTTTGGGACGCCTGTCTGACTTGGGACCTTCCACGTCTGACCAGGGCAGCTTTGTGGCTGCTCGGTACATGTCCTAATATGTGTGACCAGGACATGCTCCCTGGAGATCATCGGGGTATGATAAGTGATTATATTCCATTTCTGTATCCTTGAGGGATTTAGCACAGGTCTTGGCTTATAAATTGTGGTTTAATTAATAGATGAATGTCTCCAAGTGTGTAAGTATTCACCATACTGTCTTAGGTTGGTGGGCAAGGTGGTTCCTGATGCACTACAGAAAGTTCCCTTCCACCTACAGACAGATATCCTGGGTAAGACATAGCACGTAAAAGAACAAGGGACAAGGCAGAAGCAAGAAGAGACCTGTAGTTCACGTGAGGAGCAGGAGATGCTCACAAGGCTGCGATTCAAAAGACAACTTGCCGAGTCAGCGAGAAGCTCCTGAGTTCAGGTGACATAGGATAAAAATAAAACTTCCTCTCCCAGGCCTGGGGATTTTATCCCGAGGTATGAGGCTCTCAAGAGTAAAGTTGAGAAACTTGGTTCTAAGGAACCCATTCCAAAGTGGTTAAGATAGAACCAGGCTGTGGTGAAGACAGGGGTGAGAAGGCCAAAATCTTGCCTCTCAAGGACTCTTAAGGGCCTAAGCTCTGCCGCAGAGAGACTTAGAGCAAGAAATTGCCCAATGCACCAGGAACAAGAGACAGCAGATGTACAACACTTGTGGAAACTCAGACACCATAGCAATCCAAACACTAAGTCTGGTCGGCTGTCAGAGTCTGCAGAAGAATGGTTCCTGCACCTCCCTCCCATGGACGCCAAAATCCTTGCATGCTCGACCTCTTGTATACACTGGCGTTATGTTTGCACAGAATGGTCATGCATCATCACATGACTTTAAGTCATCTCTCCAGAGCTCTTAACACTTGGGATGGTGTTAATGCTGCATGCATGGCTGTAACACTATATTGTGTAGAAACAGCAACTCTACAGAGACACAGACTTTCCACAGATTGACTGTGGCATACAGAGGCCTGGTTTAATGGAAGACCAACTCTGTCTAAACGTTGTAGAGGGTTGGATGGAACCAACACAGGACACAGCAGGATGAAAACAGAAGCTTGGTTTGGAAAAGGACTAAACGGAAGTCCTAGAGGTGGGAAATTAGGCTGTTACCTAAGAAAAGTGGCAGGGGTTGGTTTACAGCTGAGGACAGCTCTGGTTCAGCGGGTCCTTCCTCTGTGATTTTAATAAAGCCACCAGGGCCCTTAGTCAATAATGTTCCTATCTTAGAGCACCCTTACTTAGCATCAGAGTGGAAGGTTCTATGAAAACTAGAAGCTAGGTCAGTTTCCTCACAGACATGCCTTCAGAGCACTTGGAAGTGTTAGCATGGTGTCACCTAGGAGGGCAGAAGGGCTCCCATTTGTTCCTCCTGGATGTAGACCCCAGTCTAGCACGGAGGAGGGAAGGGCAGTTTGACCCTCGGGGACATCTGAATGCCAGATAACGCATAAGCAGAGATAGTGTGTAGTTCTCCCCACCCCCGCCACAGGCTTGTCTGTTGGGGTCTCAGTTGCTTGGTGATGGGCTTTGGGGAGATGGCGGGCTCTTGAGAGTGCTGGCGTATCAATATAATAACCCCTTGATGGATCATAGCATGGCAGCATTATTGAAAGGTGGTGAAAGAGATGTGGTGGGGCCTGGTTCGAGTTAAGAGGACAGTGGATCATGTCCCTGTGAGCTATAGCTGACCCTGGATCCTTCGTACTCTTTCTCTGTGCTCCTTGGTGGCCATGAGGTGAGTAACTTTTGCTTTATGCTGCTGTTGCCTAGAATCAGCGGGCTCAAGTACTACGACCAAAACTCTTGAAACTATGATCCAGAACAAAGCTTTCCGCACAGAGTCTGAGTAACACCCCCTTTCCCCTGGGGTTGTAAAGCATCCTGTGGATGTTTGGTGGGCATGGGAGTGAGCAGTGGGAAACCCATCTTCTCAGAGCCAACTAAGCCATGTGGCATCGGGCTGTGCAGGTGGGGCTTCCATTTGGCCTCTTACTGGGTCCTGCTAGCACATGTCTTCTGGTCTGTGATACAATAAGAATGGTCTTCAGTTTGGCTTTGAGCTCCTGTGCACTGTTGAGGAAAGGGTGCTTAGCATGCAAAGCCCAGTTAGCTTTGGCCTCGGGAGACGAGCAGGGCTCTGCCTCCTGAGCCATTCATTTACCTGCTCACAGTGTGGCCTTCACACTGTGTCATTTGCCCTTTAGTACTCGGTTCTGTCCTTCCAGACACTAGGTTGCCTGGCCTTTCCTATTCTCTCCAGATACTTGGCGTTTCATCTGCGCTCTCCACAGCCACTATTTCCCCTTCCTTAAGAATGGAACTCTGATTGTATCTGGGGCTCGCCAGTACTATCAGTCACCACCGTGGGTGGCTGCAGAGAATGACATAGACCATGCCGGTGAGATCCAAATTCAAGTTCTGAAGGCAAAGGCATAGGCTCCCCGGGGGAGTGTGGTGGTTTGTATATGCTTGGCCCAGGGAGTGGCACTATTAGGAGGTGTGGCCTTGTTGGCGGAATTGTGTCACTGCGAGGGTGGGCTTTGAGACCCTCCTCCTAGCTGCCTGAGGCAAGTCTGCTCTTAGCAGCCTTCAGATGAAGATGTAGACCTCTCAGCTCCTTCTTGCCATGCCTGCCTGGATGCTGCCATGTTCCTGCCTTGATGATGATGAACTGAACCTCTGAACCTGTAAGCCAGCCCAATTAAATGTTGTCCTTTGTAAGACTTGCTTTGGTCATGGTGTCTGTTCACAGCAATGGAAACCCTAGCCAAGACAAAGAGCACATCCCCCTTGTGCCTAAACGGTAGGCGTGGTAGCCATCCTGCAATCAATGGAACAGCAGCAGCAACAAACACGTGGGGTAGAAGGGAGAACACTAGCTGTGGGGCAGGCAGACTAAACCTTTCTACTTTCTGGCTGCATAATCTCAGCTGTGTTTAAAATGGTATCTGTAAGATGGGGATTGAGACCTCCACCTTGTACAGCGGTTTCGCGGATCCAGAGCTACGATGACTAGGAATCTATGTTCTCTGCTGCAAAGCTCTCTCTTATGTTGTAATTGTTTTGATGCATAAACAAGTAATGGTGACTTTAAGGCAACGAGAAGGAGACCATTTGTTTCTCCTCATGGATGTGGACTTTATGTCAACCAGCTCTGATCTGTAGCCCTCAGCCAAGCAAACAGGAAGCAACTATGCAAACATTTGGAGCTGCAGGAGGCTGGCCAGGGTCAGCCTCTCCCAGCTGAGTGCCTCAGAAGTCAAGGATGAGGCCCCTCCTCTGAGGACATAAGTTCAAAGCCATCCCTTTGGGCTGTCCTCCCCTGGCCTTGGTCGGATCACCATCTGTCAGGGGAGACCTGTCCCCATTGGCTCCTCTAAGCTGTCTCCTGTTCTTTGCCCCTCCTCTCTCCCCAGCACAGCAGGAATGGGGTAGGTTTTTTGTTTGCTTTTTTTTTTTTCCTTTCTGAAATGCAATCTGCTTGGGCCGTCTGTCTCGAATGAGTCTGTGATTTCATGTTCTCTAAGGATTAGATAAAGGCTATGGGTGTCTGTTCCTTTCCCTCTCTTCTGGCCATGCTGACTTCTGTTTAGTTTCTGGAATGTGCTATGGTGGCCCTGAAGGCTTTGTTAATATGGCTCCTATTTTCTCAGCGTTTAGGGGACAGGCTAAGCCTGCAGCAGGGACACATCACCCCAGCTCTAGCATTTGTCCCACCTCAAGTCTGTTCCTGTGGAGGTCTCATGCTCTCTGACTGCAGCCTATCACTGACATTTTGGTCTCTTCTCTTCACAGTCACTTGCCAAGTAGACAGTGGCCCAGAAGGTCCCAGCTGCTGTGCAGGTCAGGGAGGTAGGCCCGCTCTACCATGTGAAAGAAAAACAAAACCAACCAACCAACCAACCAACCAACCAAACAAACAAACAAAAAACAACAAAAAACGGGCAGCAGGCACAGACAGGCAGAGCCTCACAACTGTTCTGCTCTGCAAAGACTCCAGCCTGCTCCACCCAGGAGCAACAGGCTCAAGGACAGCTGGTGACTTGCCAAGCTTACACATCTGTCAGCAACCTTGCTAGAATTGGAGCCTGGTCCTGAGTCTAGCTTCCTGACCCCATCCAGCTAGCACAAAAGGTCACTTTAAATCTGTTTCCTCATCTGAAGAATGGGATCATAACAGGACCCTCTTCGCTGTGCTGTCCCTAAGGATTAACTGAAGCAAGCCCATAACGTGCTTTTGCTTGGGGCTCGCCCATACACAGTGTGCAGTCAGGGACCAGCAGGATCAAACCGAAGAGCCAAGAATGGGTATCATTGGTTGCAATCCACGAGTAACAAGTGAAAGGATTTCCTGGATGAACAGATGGATGGATAGATGGATGGACCGATGGGTGGTAGTGGAGTCCACAATGACTTAAGTAACGGAAGAATCATATGTACGAATAACTGAACACAGGAATGAACATTAGAGTACGCAGTGGGTGTGTTCACCTAGGTTTGGGAAACGGGATCCCGTCCCAACCGCTCCCCGCCAGTTGCTGCCCCGCTCACCGGTAACGTCTAAGTTCTGCCTCCAGTCGCTGCACCTGGCGCTGCAAGCGGGGAACGCGCCGCGCCAGCGACTCCAGCTCTCGCACTCGGTGCAAGCTGCGCCGGACCGCCTGCCGGGCCTCCTCAGTGCGCAGCCGCACCTCCACCTGTCCGCGCTGCAGCCGTCGAGCGCGCGCCTCCGCCTCTGCCAGCGCTCCCTGAGCTCGCTGCAGCTCGTGCGCCGCCGCTTCCGGGATGTCCGACTGGCTTTTCCAGAGGCCGACCTACCCGCGGAAAGCCACAGTGAGTGACCACTGCAGGAGCCTACGGGGACATCCCCTTACACCACACGTAGAACAGCGGGCACAAGCGGCTAATGCACGCGTGTGCAACATCCCCACCCCCAACAAGGGAAGCTGGGACAGGAAGTCCACACTCTGTTTTTTTGTATGGTGACCGTAATTTCTAGGCTTAATTCCTGCATCCAATGTGCGCTGCTCCTAACTCACTGGACTCAAAGCACAGATTAAAGAGCAGACTGAAGTTTCCGCCCTTCCTGAGATCTGTGCTCTGGCCTGTCCTTGGAAACGGGAGGCTGTTCTGTTATGTTTACTGCAGTGTTGGAAAGCATAAAGGAAGCTGGCACAACTTGAGCGTGAGAGATGGAGAGACCCTTTTAGCCAGTCTCAGGCACCCCACACACGACTCTGCGTTCTTCGAGAGTTCCCTCTGCCCCATCTTACGCAATCCTGGCACACATAAGAACCTCGGAAGGCCGCTTTGACACCTAATTGTACCCTGCAGCATCTAGGAGGCAGGAGACACCAATGTAACGCCACCTTCAGGTCCTCTTCTCATAGGGGCTCCTTTTCTCCCTTGGCTGGTCACCTGAGCTGCACTCAACACTGATCTGTGTGTAGGGCGCGAGTGTTCCTTGACTGATCCCAAAGGCCAGGCCGAATCTACAGCTCACTCAGTGGATCCACCTCAGTAGCGCAGAGTGAGCTTGGCCCTCAATGTTAGCCATCGGGTGTCTTTCTCACCTGGGCTAGGGGCCTGCCGGTGAGGGATTCTATGGGTTTCGCTGACTTGGGGGAAGGATGATCCTTTCTGTTTTACGTAAACCTTCCTGAAGAATGATGCCTGCTGACCCATCACTTCGTGACTGCCTAAACAGGCTCCTTCTAGAATTAGAAGGAACTCGGATAGGAAGCTGGGGTCTTAAGGGATGATACATTGGGGTGAAAGTTGGAATGAAGAGGGTGGGTTGAGGGCCAGCTGAGGAGGGGGTGGGCCACGGCCCAGTGCCTATGTCTCCACCCCCGGCGTCCCGCGCACCTGAAGGGCCAGGCAGCGCGCGTCACTGCTCTGCAGCGCAGCACGTAGGTCCTCCACCAGCTCGCGTAGGCTACTGTTTTCCTCCTCTAGATGTGCCACGCGCTCGCCATAGGCGCCACCGTGCAGGCTCGGTGAGCCAGGCGGGCGGCGGCGGCGCGGACGGCGGAGGCGGATCTGCGTCTCGATGTGCTCGCTCAGAGCTCCGCGAGGCAGCCGGGACCCCGCTCGGCTACTGAAGTAGCCACAGAGGCGCGCGTGGAACTGGCGGAAGGTGAGTTCAGGAGGATCGGCCCGCAGAGCCAGGAGCGCCTCTTCCCTGACGTCCGCGTCTCCGCCAGCGATCATCCCAGTAGCCGGGTTCTTGGCGGCCACCTCCGTGGAGTTTGCGTCTTCCTTGGCCGCCTCCCCATCAGCGTTCAGTCCCAGGACCGCGCAGAGCGCACGGAAGTCGGCGCGCGGCAGGCGGCCAGCGCCCCGGCAGTCCAAGTGGTGGAAGACCTCCTGCAGATACTGGTCCAGACCGGTAGCCAGCACCACGATCTCGTTCTCCACGCCGCGGTCCAGCCCGTAATGGTGAGCCAAGGCGCTCAGCAGCCACTGAGTACGCCGCGCGGGCCGCCGGTATGGGTCTCCCGCCGAGCTCTCCATGCCTCGACCCTGGCGGCTCCTCTCAGTGGATCCGATCGGCGCCTTCAGACAGCCGCTCCCGTCCGCCGAGGGAGGGGCCGGGCGGCCACCGCCAGGCGGGAGAGGCACCGAACCGTGGCCAGGCAGCTGCGTGGGCCGTGCAGGACGTCTGTGCTTATCCCGGTGGGAGGCGCTGGAGCTGCGCGCTCTAGTAATGGCTTTGACCTGCGCTCCCCATCGCTCCCCATCGCATCCTCATTCCCATCACTGTAACCAGTCCCAGGCTCGGTTCTTTTGCCCTCTCCAGGCCTTTCCGCTGTTGTCACCAGAGGCTGGAGCTCCTGCGCCTGCTGTTGTATTTTGCAATTCCCAACCCTGGCCCGGCAACCTGCCTAGAGTCCTCTGCCCCATTTGCGAGGCCTCCTCTCCAGACTGCTTCCTAAGCTCTCCCGCCCCCTACCTAACTAGAACCGAGGAGCAAACAAACTTGGAAGTGGATGAAGTCAGAGTTATGGCGGGAGGAAAGTGGTTGTCCACTGCTGCCACCTTTGGGCTCCAGGTGGTGGCCTGAGTCCCTTCTGCGGACTGGGATGAGGTAAACAGGGTTGTTTGGCCACCATTTTCTCTGGCGTCCTAGAACTTGTTTCTGGAAGATGCTGGACAGACCTGCTTGCTCTTGAGTGCTAACTGGTTTTCCTTTTCTCTTTCACAGAGATGTGGTGTTGACTCCACTTGTTACCTGCCATGGAAACCTTACCCAGCCATGTTGGAGCAAAAGGCAAACTCCGTGGCCCTTGATAGGCAGATCTTGTTTTGTGTACACCTCTGATTTTAAATATTAAATCTCAGTTGAAAAGTATTATCATTTCGTTTCCTCCATTATAGCACCCCAGATCAGCACTCTGTCCTTTGTCCTACACATTCTTAAGCACTTTGTCCAAGGCACACCTCTAACCGGGAAGGAATCAGAATCCCGAGCAGTTTGGATAGATGAGACTGGCTGCTCTTCTAGAGGACCTGGGTTCAATTCTCGTTCCTACAAAGTGGTTCACAACCACCTGTAACTTCAGTCCCAGAGAATCCAGTGCCCTCATCTGACCGCCATGAGCACTTCATGCCCATGACACACAGACAAATGGAAGCAAAACACCCATACACATAAGATTAAAAAGGGGGGAAATTTGAAGTAGTCCTTTGTGTAATCTTTTTGTTTGTGTGTTTGCTTGCATTTTTTTTGTATTCTTAGATCATTTTTATTTAATTTTTTTTGGGGGGGAATGTAGGTAATGCAAAACACTTTTTATATTAGAACAGGTGCAGATAATATTGAATAGAATATAAAATGTACATTACTTTTTGAGACAAAAGTACTTTTGACACCAAAGACATTTGTAGCTAAGCCGTGTGTTGTAACCGCACAGGAAAAGACTGGCATGCTCGAACTACCTAACGTCACGCCCTCTGCTGCACTGATAGAAATGTAAGAGCAGCACATTCAACACTTCCTTACTTGGCCAAGTGCAAGTGAGCCACTTGGGGCCTGCCTCGCCCTAGGCTTTCTCTTTCTCTTTCCTCTTCTTTTAACAAAAGATATATTTATTATATATAAGTACACTGTAGCTGTTTTCAGACACAGCAAAAGAAGGCATCAGATCCCATTACAGATGGCTGTGAGCCACCATGTGGTTGCTGGGATTTGAACTCAGGACCTCTGGAAGAGCAGTCAGTGCTCTTAACCCCTGAGCCCTCTCTCCAGCCCTCTCTTTTTTATTTTTTTAAATATTTTTTTTTTTTCTTAGCTGGGGACCGAACCCAGGACCTTGCGCTCACTAGGCAAGCGCTCTTCCGCTGAGCTAAATCCCCAACATTTTATTTATTTATTATATGAGTACACTGTAGCTGTCTTCAGACACACCAGAAGAGGGCATCGGATCTCATTACAGATGGTTGTGAGCCACCATGTGGTTGCTGGGAATTGAGCTCAGGACCTCTGGAAGAGCAGTCAGTGCTCTTAACCACTGAGCCATCTCTCCAGCCCTCTCTTTCTTTTTTAAAATTAAATTTTTATTGGTTCTTCATGAATTTCACATCATGCGCCTCAATCCCAGTCATCTCCTCGTTTCTTCATATCCACCCTCTGCCCTTGCAACCTTCCCCCACAAAAGAAGAGAAAAAATAAAAATAGAAATAAAAAACAAACAAGCAAAAGAACTCAAAACAAACAAACAAAACAAACAAACAAACAAACAAACAACAGTTGAGTCCTGGCTTTCTAAGGAAGGTGCTGTAACATACACTTGCATTCTGTGTTACTTCTGAGGGATGCTCCACTGTGTGGACAGAACACATCTAGCATTTTTTATCCATCAGTTAATGGGTGTTGGTGTTTGACTGTTGTGAGTGACCCTGCTAGGGATTTTGTTTGTTTGAGTTCGTGCGATTCACTCCCTGTAGGTGTATACTGAAGAGTGGATTAGTGGCTGTGCTGGCTAGGCAAAGCTGGAATCCCTCCAGAAGAGGGAGTGTCAACTGAGGAATTGTCTCCATCAGATTGGACCGTGGGCATGTCTGTGGGGTCATTTCCCTTGATTAATGATCGATATGGGATGAGGGCCCATCCCGCTGTTTATGAGCCACCCCGGGGCCCATAATTCTGTATTATATAGGAAAGCAGACTTAGTAAGCCATGTAGAACAAGTCAGTGACCATGGTTTCCCGGTGGCCTTTGCTTCAGTTCCTGCCGTGGCCTCCCTCAGTACTGCAGTGTGGTCTGTCAGGCAGATAGACCCGTTCATTCCTCCTCGAGTTGCTTTGGGTATCCCAGCAATAGGAAGCATCCGAGGACAGAGGGATCCTGTGGTAGTTTGATGCCTTCTTGAGGAATGGTCCCTGTCTTCCCCACAGAGGCCTCCATGTGCTCTCCAGTGTGTCGAGTGATGCAGAGATGCTCAGCCTGCACTTTCTCCACTGCAGTGCCTGCTGCCAAAGCCTTTCTTCAGGCCTGTACCAGTCAGCTGGTACCATCACCGTAACAGGTACCCCAGGTGACTAGCTTTAAGAGATAGATTTATGTTGACTCACAGTTTGCTTTGGGGCCTTTTGGTGACGTATATGAATGCATGGTGGTTAAAACGCCATACACTTCATGGGTGGTGTGGTGGTTTGAATAAAATGGCCCCTATCGGCCCATAGGAAGTGGCACTATTAGGAGTGTGGTCTTGGAGTAGGTGTGACCTTGTATAACTAAGCTGGGCACAGTGTGACTCACAGTATTGTTCTGCTGCCTTTGGATTAAGACATAGAACTCTCGGCTCCTTCCCCAGCACCGTGTCTGCCTGCACGCTGCCGTGCTTCTCGCCATGATGATACTGGACTAAACCTCTGAACTGTAAGTCAGCCTAAATGAAATGTTTTCCTTTATAAGAGTTGCCGCGGTCATGTTGTCTCTTCATAGCAATGAAACCCTAACTAAGAAAGCTGGAAAGAAAAAGAAGAGGACGGGACCAGGAGTCCACTGTTGTCCTTACCGACACAACCCAAGCAGCAAGCTACTAGGCCTCGTCTCCTGAACTTTTTGTCACCTGCCAGTAGCAGCACCCAAGGGACCAAGGTTTTCACATACGTACCTTTGGAAGACATCACAGTTCTGAATTATAACAAGGTTCCCCTGAGGCATACCCTAGATCCTACTGTAAACTTGTCCCCTGGACCTGCCTTTGAAACTTGTCCTGAATCTGCCTCCTAGGACCCTAGTGTACTGCGATCACTCTATGCCAAGCTCCTAGCATCTCTCTCCTGTGCGATTGCTTCACCTGCTCCAAAAGCTTGAGTTTTATGTACATATATTCATGCCCTTGAATGCCTGTGTCCGGTTCTTGAGGGATGTGGTTCAATCTTAAGTTATTCCATGACCCTCCTCCTCTGCTCAGAACTCACTAGGGATGAAAGACAAACTCATCATCTTGACCCTAAGGATGGCACATCAGTACCCACTGTCCCTTTAACCTCTACCATCAGCGTTCCCTGCCTCAGGCCTCAGCATCTCTTCATGACCCACACCTCCTTCACCTCACCTACCATGGATCCTATCAGCCCTGGCAGGAAACACCCGACCATGTGGGAGGAGCCCTGCCTGACGTGCTCACCCGGAACAGTATTTAACACAGCAGAACAAACAGGCCCATGGCTTTTGTTTCGGCTTCTTCCCCACGGGTGTCCCAGCAAAGGGCATGGTCGCACGTTGCTTTGTGTCTGCCCCTGTGGTTGTTAGTCACAAATAATGCATGTCTTTTATTGGTGTGTGAGTTTTAAAGCAACCCTCACACTACGTCGTGCTTGAGCTTCATTCATGGCCTGAGCCGCGCTAGGCTGGAAACCTGGTGCTCCAACGGTCATCACAAAGTAGGTACTTGGTTGCTTTGCTTCGCACCGATTCGTATTGGTGAGTATGAATTCACAGCACCAAAAGGGAAAACTACCTCTGGAACGGACCTCCTGCTGGACCATGAAATCCTGGCCTAGAGCTTAGTGTAGCCATTTAAGGCCAACATCTGGGCTGTGATAGAGTCCTGTCTTTGCGGACGAGCCCGGTCTCATGACAGTTTTGAAGGCTCAGCCTAAGATGCCACAAACACACTTCCTAGTCCCTTGCTGGTGACGGCACTGCTGAAGGACTCCTTCAGACAGTAGCTCTCCTGGGAAGACAGCACTGAAAACAAAGCTTGTCAGCATCTTCCCATGGGCGATTCCCCCAGCCTCCTGCAGCTTAGCGGGGCGGGGTTTATAATGGCGCGCTGTTAGGCCTGTCTGTCTGTGGGCTGTGTTACTAGGCACCCCTGAAACAATCCCACTTGGATCCTGAAGGCTTTTGTTGGAGGTTCAAAGCATGCAAACTCAGAAGGTTTGTGAGTTCCTTTGTACGTGCTGGGGGCAGGGGGTTGGAGCGCCTGTGGGGGAAGGGTTGAAGTCCTGGCAAAGAAGTTACTTGTGAAGTCACTTCAGTATTGTTTGAGCTGCTTCCACTAGTGCCCTGCTCAGAGTGTCAGTATGAAGTCTAGAAATACATTACGAAGCAAAGGTCACCCGAGATCCTGCAACCATCTAGCCGACAGTGTATTTGTGATGTGTTTATTCTAGATTTTTCCATGTGCTGAGGCATGAAAGAATGGGGGCGGGCGCTGCTTGAACTGCTTTGTGGTGGGGCTCACAGCACATCCGACACTTTGAAAGGGCAAAGCTCGTAAATTAAGAGGACAGCGATTTGCTCTGGGATAGAGAGCGTTTGCTGGAGACGGTTGCGACCTGTGTGGTAGCAGTCAGTATGCTTATAGCCTGGGGACTGACATTAGCTAGGAGCTCTCAAAACAGCTCCATGGGATCCTGTGTGGCCGTCTATACTTGTAGACAATGTAGAGGCTGTCTTTGCAGATGAAGTCACATGGTGTTACATCTGTGAACTTCATTGGCTGAACCACTGGATGGGAGGAGTAGTGACCACACAGAGGAAGAGCATGAGATGTCTGAGAGGTGATCTATCCTTGGAAAACACAATGCCTCCGGCCGCTAAGCCTTCTTCCTGGAGAGTTATCCCTCAGGGCCTGGAAGGAAACCTCAGAATATTAATTATTGTTATTAGTATGGCTATTATGCTGGGAGGTTGACCCAGGGCCTGGCACACGCTGAGCAAGCTCTTTACCATGGAGATACATTCTTTTTTACTTTTTGTTTTGAGACAGGTTCTCTCTAAACTGCCCAGGGTGGTCTTGAACTCATGTTGTAGTCCTAGATAGTCTTGAACTTGTGATTCTCCTGCCTCAGTCTCTTAATAACATAGGATGACAGACCTGTGCCATTAGGCCTAGCAAAATCTTATTTCTGATGCATTCTGGGTAACATTGATGTGCATTTAGGATAGGCTTTGGCCCTTTGACCCAGACCTATGACTTCTCACCCTGAGTCTGGGGATTATGGCTACTGTCGTTAGGTAATGTGATCAAAGACACTTTGAACTCTGTTGCCAGATCGCATGATCATGGATCCCTCTCTGTCTCTGTCTCTGTCTCTGTCTCTGTCTCTGTCTCCGTCTCTCTCTGTTCCCGGGAGGACCTGTCCAATTCGGCTGTGCCTCCACTTTGCTGAAGCTGATCTCGGATGATGTGACAGAGTAAAGTCAGACTTCATGTAGGTTTCATAGTGGGCAATACAATCTTGACACCCAGTAAGACTTGCTCCTGGTGTTCTTCAGGCGCTCTACTATTTAGCTAAGGAAGAAGTTGCTATTCACAAGTATCTTGAGATGAAAAGAAAGGATACGGGTGTTTAATCCTGACACAGAGCTCAATTGACCAATTGGCTCATTATTGTGTGGGATCTCGGAAACATGAGTCATTCATCCAGGTCTCCACACAAGTGGCATGTATCTGTTTGCGCACTAAAAATAAAAATCGTGGTTTCAATGAAGCATGAAAGGACCCTTCAGCGGGAAATCAGAGTCGAGGTTGTAGGTGGAGACCAAGGGACAGAGTTCCAGTGTCTGTTATGAGGGATGGAGTGGCTGACCTGCTCCTGCTCCTGTTGGCTTTAGGAGCTGCGTATCTCCTGTGTCTTGGTTTAGGGAGTGCAATCACTAGGGTGCAGGGGTGTGGACAAGGTGAATAGCCTTCCTTAAAGGGACTTGCTGCCATTCAGTGTCCACCCCTTCTAGTTTTTCTTGAGGTTCTGGTTTTCTGTTGGTTTAACCCGAGGGTTCCGTTTACTATGCAGTGTTCCAGAATGTTCTATCTCATCTGACGACCTAGAACAGTACGCACTGGGAAGCTTGGGACTTGCTTCCAGCTCCAACTCTACTGACTCTGCTCTGAGACTAAAAGTAGGTCATAGGTCAACTCCAACTTCACTTTCCGCAGCTACCAAATGTAGGCTAAGCTTCGTGCTCCCCTTTCTTTACTAAACCGGCTGATGGAACACTCCCTCACTAGAAAACCTACCAACCATCCCACCAGCCCTCCACATCCCCCACTGGGCATAGTGCTAGCTCATGCCTGCCTTTGGGCCCTGTGTACCAAAAGCCATCTTGTCATTTGTCTGTTTTCTATGAACTTGTCATGAGTTTTCACCCTCTTGACCTTGTGTGTGCCATTTCTTCTGCGTAGGCTGTTTCCTGCTTCCACAGCCCTGTCTGGTTTTCATTACCTCTTGATGTCCATCCCTGTCCCATCTGGCCAGTCCACTGTGGGCTGTTCCTCTCTGCCTCAGGCCACTTGATGTGCAGTGGCCTTCTGGGTCAGCGGCAGCAGCTGGGGTGCTTAGCCAGGGTGTTTCAGTGTGGGTAGGCTCTGCTGTGGCGTGCAGGCATTGGTGGCCGGAAGTCCAGACTCCAGTCCAGTGCTGCAACATACCGGCTGTAGCTGCTTCACCCTTTTAAGTCTGTAGCCTCATTTCAGAGGAACAGACTTCTCACGCTCTTTTGAGGTCTGAATATGTAGAGACCATCGTTTCCTTTATTTATCGTTTATTTAAGCGTGGGAGGTGGGAGTGGGCGGAGACATAGAGAGAGGACCTAGCAGGTATCAGCTCAGAGTGAGAGTTTTTTAAATATTGGGTAACTATCTGATTCTTCCTTCCACCTTTTGCCAGGTCTGGTGCACCAAGGCAGAGCAGAAGCTGTGTGTGTTGTGAGAAGCCCCTGCCTGCTCGTCCCCCATTCCCCGTAGTGAATTCCTTGTTGAAATTTATACCCCCCACCACCTCCCCGAATATCTAGAAGAAGCAGGCTCCCATCAGAGCCTATAGCCAGGAGCCGAACTCAGCCGCAGGAAGGAAGCCCCGCCCCCAGCCGTAGACTGTGATCTCCTGGCAACCGCCTAACAGAGTCTTTTTGGGACTGTGCTCCCTTAGCGCCTGCGCTGAACTCCCCTGATTCGAGTGGCTGCAACTGTGCAGCAGGTGCAGGAGCCAACAGGTGTGCCCACTCACAGGTAATCCTCGGGCCTTGGGTTCAGCCTCTATTTCACCCCAGACACCCCCGGTCCCCGAGGCACCGATTTCCTGGCAGCTAGACTTCGGTATCTTGAAACCTGAGTGATGTCCAAGCTAGAACTCTTTGTCTCGCTTCAGGTCAGCTTCCCAGGGTCCGGTATATACTGGGCCCGCTCACTTTCCCCTTCTGCAAGTGGGAACTGCCACGCCTGTGCTGTTGCCACATCTGGGACTCTGCTGCATGCTCTTGAAAGGAGCCGGATCTCCCATCTTCAGGTGCCTCCTGGGTCACCTGGATCCGTATGCCAAGAGCACCCCCTGACCAACTCCTGATTTCTGAGAGACGAGTTGGACGAGCTCAGGTTGGAGAAACATCAGTGATCCTTCCCTGCCAGCTGCAAATCTCGGGTGGTTCCTTCACCTATTCCTTCTCTCCATCCGTGGAGCACTCACTGTGTAGCAGACCTCTACAAGCCTGGGACATTGGAGACAAGACAGAGATGGGACTGGGAGGGCAGGCCTTCCTGCACCGGGTAGATTTACTCCTGGGATCTTTGCTGTCCCCCACCAGGACCATTCTAGTGCTGTGCGACATGGCCCTGCAGGCATGGGACTGGGAGGAAGAGGAGAGAGCAAGCCCGAGGCCCCTCTCCACGGTCAGTGATTACCACTCAGCGAGCGAATGTGAGACGGAGGAGTACCTGAAGTCCAGGACCCCAGGCAATGAGTGGGACTCCGAGGACCAGTTCAGCAGCCTGCATTCCTCAGAGGGGCCTGCCTGCATCTCTAACTCTGATGTGCCCCAGATTGTCCCCTGCAAATTCGTGATTTCACTGGCCTTCCCCTCACTACTGGGTAGGTGGTAAGGAAGAGCTTTGCCCCTGAGCAGGGTGGGACACGACTGGCTTCCCCTGGGAGCTGAGGGCACACCCCTGCCTCTTTCCCTCTGCCTGTTCCTCCCATGCTAGAGTACTTAGCGCCAATCGAGGGAGAAGTCAGAAAAAGGACAGAAAATTTGGGCCTGGCTATTGGCTAGGCACGGAGGTGATAGTGGGAATTTCACTTAGCCCACTCTGAGGCCACAAGAAACAGCTCACACTCCTCCCCTCCTTTCCTTTCCTCCCTTCCCTTCCCCTCCCCTCCCCTCCCTCTCCCCTCTCCTTCTCTCTCTTCCTTCCCCTTGTATTCCCCCTCACCTCTCCTCTCCCTTTCCCCACCTCAGCTCAACAAACCCTGCAAAAGTTACAACTTGGTTCTCATACACTATTACCCAATGCCTTGCTTAAAATACATCCCAGACTCATTGGCCAAAATCTCTTGAGTCAAGAGGTATACCAATTTAGTAGTGTAGCAGACTCACTGCTCGCAAGCAGGAGCCACATAGGTTCCTCATCAGGGTGCCAGTGTAGGCTGGGCTCCAGACAAGTGGCCTGCCTTCCTCTGTTCCAAGCCTTTAGTTTTAATTCTTGCTAGATGTACTACTCCGGACACTGACTGTCTGTGGACAGGCACGAACCTTTGATAGTTTATCTTGATTGCCACCCTGATGGGCTGTCAGATCATGGAAACAAAGGCTGGGTATATGGGTGAGGGATTGTGTAGGTTAGGTTGAGGTGGGAAGACTAACTCTAAATGTGGGCAGCGTTATTCTTCGAGCTGCAGGCAGGAAGTGAATGAAGAGGAGAAGGAGCCGAGCAGCTTCTTCCCCCTTTGGTGGCTCCTGCGACCATAGCTTCCCCATCATGTGTGAAGCACATCCTCTGGAACTGTAGGCTAACCGAGGACTTTCCTCAGCATGCTGCCCTGTGGGCGTCTCACACAATGAGAGCAGTGGCCAATGCACAGAGCGCAGTCTACCTCTCTGATTAACTTTCTTGTTAGAGCGAGCCACATGGTTGAGCAGGGGGCAGAAAACAGTGCTTTAGCTCGTGATTCTCCCCCCCCTCCCTCCCTCCCTCTGCTGAGTATCCCGTTTGATTGGTTGCAGCCTTTCCTTGCATTCTGTCTTGTTAGGTATTTGACTTACGCTCACTCTTATCTGCTTGGTGATTCAAACTTTGTCCTTGCTCGGTGACCTCCTTTTGCCAGAGGTGCTTTTTTCCATCCACCTAAATCTTGGGCCTATTAATATCAAACAAAAGAAGCTGGAAGAAACTATCTGGCGGAAAGCAGTCACGGAGACTAGTGTAATTCGAGCAACGCTCGCAGCTTGAGTCTAGGCAGGCCAATCTTAGCATTTTCGCCAAGGGCATTTGCAGAGCACATCTTCAGAATGTCACAGAACTCTTGACCCACTCTAGCTGGAAACCATTTCTAGGTTCATTACTCTCTCCTTTGTCTTGGTTTCTTTTTCTATTGCTGTGATAAAATGCCCAGACAAAAGCAACTTCTTTTTTTCTGACTCACAGTTCAAGGCCCATCAGGACAGGCCCAGTGTCCCAGTGGGGGGAGCCTGAGGGAGCCATTCACATCGCATTCATGGTCAGAAGCGGGGGCGGGGGGGGGATATGAATGACTGCTGTTGCTAAGTTCCTTTTTCTATTTCTTCAGCCAGGTATCCCAGTTAGGGAATAGTGCCGCTCATAGTGGGCTTGCCTTTCCATTTCAATTACATATGCCCAGAGGCCCATCTCCCAGCTGATATAATACAAATATTAAAAGGGGATTTATTAGATTGGTCTGCAGAATATGGTCTGAATCGTCCAATGGTGGCTGTTTTGTACTAGAGAGAAACTGGGAATATGGTAGTTGTTCGGTCCAAAGGGTTGTGTGTCTGAGCAGTCCTAATTGGATGTTGAAGGCCTGGAGCATTCTGAGAGAGCTGCTGGTCTTCAGTCTATGTTAGAATTCTGAAGAGCTTGGTTCTAATATTGGTGAAGGAATTGCCACAGCATCAGGGAGATGAACTTGCCAGGGAGAGCGAGAGCAAGGAAGCAAAAAGCAAAGTTTTCTTCTCTGTCCTTATATATATATATATCACACATACACACACACACACACACACACACACACACACAAACACACACATATATATATATGCTGGGTTCTGAGAGTTCCACAAAACATACAAACACTGATCTCAGTCAGCAGTCAGACAGGGATGGTTTTTTGAACACACACTTTAATTCTGATTGATCAGAGCCATAGCTCAGAATTCAGGGCTGAGGCTACAGCCTCGAACTTTTCTCAGGGCTGGCTTATAAAGGAAAAAAAAACTACAATGAGCTCATGTGCAGGTGCAGGAAGTGCTGCCCAGTGGTTGGCTCTGACTTAAGCTACTTTGGCTAACTAGACAGAATAGCGCTAACTGACCTTTATCCTGATTGTTCCTAAGTGGAGCGTATGGTTGTGGGATTTCTTAAGATTAACAAACCTCAGAACCTACAGAACATAGCAGGGTCTGTGGTAAGCAGGATCCTGCTTTGAGTCAAATTATTTTTCTGTCAATGACTGGCAGGCATGTTATAGCAACTCTATGGAACAGCTGGAACTCTATGGAACAAAATGGCTACAGCTATGCTGGAGACTATCTATATCTATATCTATATCTACCTCTCTCTCTCTCTCTCTCTCTCTCTCTCTCTCTCTCTCTCTCTCTCTCCCATCCACGCTGAGCCCCACTCCAGCCCTGTCCTCCTGTCCTCCTCACAGTTGTATTTGACCTGCTTCCAGAAACTTTCAGTTTCTCCTCTCTCTCTCTCTCTCTCTCTCTCTCTCTCTCTCTCTCTCTCTCTCTCTCTCTCTGTGTGTGTGTGTGTGTGGCCTGAAATTGAGGTAGATTTGCCTGACAGTGAGTCCCTCGGATCCTCCTGGTCGTGACTCTCAGCCCTGGGATCACGAGTATATGCTGCCATGCCTGGATGTTTTTTAAGACTAAGGTCCTCATGGTTGTATGGCAAGCATTTACCAACTGAGCTACCTCTCCAGCCCTGGCATAGACCTTTTGTTTTGTTTTGTTTTGTTTTGTTTTGTTTTGTTTTGAGACAGGGTCTCACTATGTTGCTCTGGCTGTCCTGGGACTTACAACTCACAGGCTGGCCTCAAATTCACAGAGATTTGCCTGTCTCTCCTTTCAAACGCTAGCACTAAAGGCAATCACCACAACACCCAGTCTAGACATTCTATATATACATTTTTTATATATACATTCTTATATATACAAATAGGTGGTCACTTCTGAAAGGAAAGGTATCAGCTCAGGACCCCCAGGTCCTTGTTCTCAGCACAAAGGAGAAAGAGGGCAGGGACAAGGGACAAAGAAGGAGATAGAGGAGGAGGGAGAGGGGGAAGGGCATTTGCCTTGGAGGACAAAGGGCTGCCTCTGGGTAGAGAGGAGACAGAGATGGCACACAGGAAAAGGGCAGTTTATAAAGGCACAAAGGGGAAACCCCTTGTTAGGATGAGGTGCCTTGACTGTGGGACTTCAAAACTTTGATAGCTGGACCTTGGTGGTCAGCCTCAAGAGGAGGAAATGGACGAGTAAAGGACTAGCCCTTGGTGGCTAGTTTTAAGAATGTAATCTAATGACTTCTAGTAAGGCAGAGGGAATGGGGGAGAAAACTATCTGCAACAGTAAAAGAAGTTCTGGGGAAATCACCATCTCTGAACTCAAGCAGTATTACAGAGCAATTGTGATAAAAAACTGTATGGAATTGGTACAGAGACAGGCAGATAGATCAGTGGAACAGAACTGAAGACCCAGAAATGAATCCACACACCTATGGTCACTTGATCTTTGACAAAGGAGCCAAAACCATCCAATGGAAAAAAGATAGCATTTTCAGCAAATGGTGCTGGTTCAACTGGAGGTCAACATGTAGAAGAATGCAGATCGATCCATGCTTATCACCCTGTACAAAGCTTAAGTCTAAGTGGATCAAGGACCTCCACATCAAACCAGATACACTCAAACTAATAGAAGAAAAAGTGGGGAAGAGCCTTGAACACACGGCACTGAGGAAAATTTCCTGAACAGAACACCAATGGCTTATGTTCTAAGATCAAGAATCAACAAATGGGACCTCATAAAATTGCAAAGTTTCTATAAGACAAAGGACACTGTCATTAGGACAAAACAGCAACCAACAGATTCGGAAAAGATCTTTACCAATCCTACATCTGATAGAGAGCTAATATCCAAAATATACAAAGAACTCAAGAAACTAGACTCCAGAGAATCAAATAACCCTATTAAAAATGGGGTACAGAGCTAAACAAAGAATTCTCAGCTGAGGAATATCAAATGCATGAGAAGCACCTAAAGAAATGCTCAACATCCTTAGTCATCAGGGAAATGCAAATCAAAACCCTGAGATTCTACCTCACACCAGTCAGAATGGCTAAGATAAAAAACTCAGGTGACAGCAGATGCTGGTGAGGATGTGGAGAAAGAGGAACACTCCTCCATTGTTGGTGGGATTGCAGACTGGTACAACCACTCTGGAAATCAGTCTGGAGGTTCCTCAGAAAATTGGATATAGTACTATCTGAGGACCCAGCTATACCTCTCCTGGGCATACACATCAAATGATGCTCTAACATATAACAAAGACACATGCTCCATTATGTTCATAGCAGCCTTATTTATAATAGCCAGAAGCTGGAAAGAACCCAGATGCCCTTCAACAGAGGAATGGATACAGAAAATGTGGTACATCTACACAATGGAGTACTACTCAGCTATTAAAAACAATTGTTTCATGAAATTCATAGGCAAACGAATGGATGGAACTAGAAAATATCATCCTGAGTGAGGTAGCCCAATCACAAAAAAGCACACATGGTATGCACTCACTGATAAGTGGATATTAGCCCAAAAGCTCGAATTACCTAAGATTCAATCCACAGAACACATGAAGCTCAAGAAGAAGGACAACCAAAGTGAGGATGCTTCAGTCCGTCTTAAAAGGGGGCACAAAAATATTCATAGGAGGAGATATGGAGATAAAGTTTGGAGCAGAGCCTGAAGGAATGGC